>NC_056732.1:1126492680-1126536991 GCF_019279795.1 Protopterus annectens
TCTATAGATATGTATAGATACCCATAAGCTGCAATTTAAGTAAATTTAAATCTTCTTTTAGCTTTTTTTGTCAGAAGGCTTAAGCAGTGTACTTTTCCCCTCTGTATGCTGCTGTTACTTCAATGAAAATAATCAAGCATACCACTTTAATAAATTACTTATTAAACTAAAACATAAAACTAGAGACATTTGAGAAACCTTAAACGTAATAAACCTAAGAAGACAGCTGTGTATAAGCTATGGCTGGGTCTGAGCCTAGAATTACAACACAGACTTAGAAGTCCACATTAAAGCTTCTAAGTTCATGCTTCTTCTTTTGGCTAGTACAACAAACACACTATTCTGAGGAAAATAAAATGCTTTCTTAACTTAGCGCAGCATTCTAAACTTGTGAAAAAGACTATTATCCTCTTCTGTTAATATACAATTCCCATGAAATAAGACATTTTAATTAATATGAGTAATGATAAAATGTAATTGGAATTATAAAGGATATGCAAGTCTTTTCCCTACTGAGCATCAAATATCATTTTGCACCTGTGCAACAAATGACAGTCAACATTGCCATGCCTTCTCTCACCAGTTGTTTAAAGCTGTGAATTGTCAAGGAAGAACAAGCAGTTTGCTAAGTGAAAGTTTAAAACAACATGCAAATGAATAAAAAATATTTTGTAATATACATGTTTTTTTCCCTGTGTAACACTATTTACAACATTACCAGTAAAGACCAGATATATAAAATACAGAAGTGAATAATGACAACAGAAGTTGCAAATGTTTTCTTTCAACAGCAGAACGTTTGATTTCTTTGCCACCAAGAATACTGAAAGTATTTTTTGATTCTACTCATACTGTATTAGCAGTTTAAAAATATAAACTAAGCTTCGTTTTAAATAATCGTTTCACAGAATATGAACTAATGAGCACATCAGAATTAAAAACTGCCAGAACATCTAACTGTAGGATGACTTTTGACAGTATACAGATAGCAGCATCTGCAAGACCTGTTTTTATAGTACTGTGGCTTAGACTTTGCATCACTGAGCACTCCAATAGGTTTCTGATTGTAGATCCTGTAACCATTTTTAAATGAAGTAACACAAGAAAACTAACAAATTTAGACACAGACATAGAAATTACTGAAGGTTTTTCAATGCACTGAGTCCATAAGAGAAGTGCCTTAACAGCTGAGAACTGATAAATAAATGTCTCTTGCTCCGAAGTATTTGCATTCTGTCTCCCAAGATAAGCAGTCCTATCAACCATATGGTATACAATATAAGAAGCACAGGGAATGAAGAGATTGTTATCTGATTATTAAAATCTCTGATCTGATGGTCAAAATATGTCACACTATAATTTATTGCACTTTGGTGGCAACATTCATAGACTAGGTAATCCCTCACTCATGACTATATATTATCATTAATGTAACTAAACTCTTTATTTTATCAATTATTATACAATTGCAAAGGCAATATCATACATGTGGTACATCTTTTAAGTAGTCTGGCTGGGATAATCCTGAGATTTGAAGAGGCCTTCTCTCTTTGTCCAGTCATATCAACTTCTGCTAAAACTGGACCACAAAAAAAAATTAACATTATTAAAATGATTGTATATTGAGAATATGGTACAGAAATATGGGATGAACTTTGTGATGCTAATCTGATAGAATCCCCACATAGATGTTGTGGGACACACTCGTGGGATATTTACATAATCAGCTGAAGCAGCTCCTTTATGGTTCAATCGTTATACTACTGACACTTTTTTAGAGAACTGCCCCAAACCCTGAAAGGCTTTGGCTATTTACCTTTCTGGATATAAATGTCTATATCTCCAAGTGTTTTTTCAATTTTTTATAAATTTTCAGAGAATATTACTGACATTATTACCTAGAAAACTGCCATAGAGAAAGCCTCCCACCCCAAAAGCCAAAGGAAAGGCTGTATCTTGAATTTTAAAAGAAAATATTTTAATATTGCTTTATGTCATGCATATAAAAGGAATGAAATAAGAAGTTATGTACTCACCATAACATTACATGTGTGTTGTCCATCTCACCTTCATTCATTGCTGGTTGGGTTCAGAACCGAGAAACAGTTCTGACTTGGCCTATACAAAAGCTCGAGAGCTTCCACTGGCTCGAGGCTATATCCTATCCCATCACGTTCCAGGAAGAATACCCAGATCTTGTTTGCAAATACTATAACTAGTAGTATCGATATATAACTATCTCCCAATAAAAAGAACTAAGGAAGAGATTCAGAGAAACAAAGCCCAATTAGGAACTAACCTCTCAATCCTCCAGGAGCGAAGGCTGAGGAGAAGGAGGGTGGGACGCAAGAATGAAGGCGAGATGGATAGCAAACATGGAACGTTATTGTGAGTACATGACTTCTTAATGTTATGTTGTCCTATCTCACCTTCATTCATTGCTGGCTGGGACAGCGTCCCTAGCACCTTCTTTCTTGGGTGGCTCAAGGGAAGATACACTTCAGTACAGTGGACTCAAAGGAGGCCCTGTTCCTGGAGGCCAAATCAACTTTGTAATGAGTAACAAAGGTATGAGGCCTTACCCATGTTCCTGCAGCACAAATTGAATCCATGAGTAGCCTTGCCTGAAAGGCTGATGAGGTTGCTATTGCTCTTGTGGAATGGCCTTTTATCTTTCCTGGATGTTATCTGTTCTGACATACATATCTGAAGGTTATACAATCAGTAAGCCACTTGGAAAGAATGATCATAGATATTGGGGCACCCTTCTTTTTATCTGAAAAGATACAGTTGGTCCGATTTCCTGAATTCCTTTGTTCTGTATAGATAGAAATGTAATTGTCTGTGTACATCCAATTGGTGTAGTCTGTACTCTGCCTTGTTGCCATATTTTGGGAAAAAAACGGGCAAGTCAATGTATTGATTCAAATTCACTTTGGAACATACCTTGAGGTGGAATGAAGGGTCAGTTCTCAATGATACTCTTTCTTTGTGGAAAATCAAGTAAGGGGGACATATTGGCAAAGCATGGATTTCTGATACCATCAATCAGACATGATGGCAATCAAGAAAGTGGCTTTCCATGTTAGAAACTTTAGTTGATAAGATGATGCAGGTTCAAAGGGAGGAAGGATCAAGGTGGACAACACAAAGGTAAGTTCCCAAGGGGCTGATGGTTCTTTCACTGGAGGCTTTAGTAAAAAGGTACCTTTCAAAAAGTTTTGCAAAACCTGTGGGACATGATTTTTAATCCCATTTCTCCAATATGATAGTTTGATATAGCAGCTAATTGAACTTGAATGGTAGCCGCTGCTGCACCTTCATTGAAAAGTTTCACCAGGAAGTCTAATACAGTTGTTACAGGGGCAGTGAAAGGATCAGTGTGATTGCTGAGCACCCAACTGGAGAACCATTCCATTTTTCCTTTACTAGCACACAGTTTTCTGGTTGAAGCCTTATGGGATGAAATCAAAATATGTTTCACTGCAGGGGAAATATCTGGAAGCCTGGCTAGGAGTGGAAGTTGAGCAGCCAAGCTTTCAGTTTGAGGATTTGAATTGACAGATGGAGTCTCCCTGATGGATGAGTTAGGAGGTCTGGAACTGGATCCAGAATCCATGGCTCCTCGTGGAGATGGGGCCATAGAAAAGGGAACCAAATCTGACGGGACCAGTATGGGCCATTGAGTATCAAACTGCTCCTCAACATGCTGGCTTGCTGAAGGACTTTAGGAATCAAGGGAACAGGAGGAAAGGCATAGATAAAGCCTGGGGGCCAATCATGTACAACCGCATCACTTGGTGACTACCCCAGTGGGTGGATCAGGGCAAAGTAGCTGCTGCATTTGGCTTTCATGGACATGGCAAAGAGGTTGCAGCAAGGCTGGCCCCACTTGCAGAAAATCTGCTCCGCAACTTCCTGTTTTAGAGACCACTCGTGAGTCATTATAATAGCTCTGCTGAGTTTGTCTGCTATCATGTTGGATTTCCCCAGGATGTGCATTGCTATCAGAAAATGTTGGGAAGAAACTCCCCACTGTTATACTCTTTGGGCCTCTTGACATAGGAAATAAGATTTAGTTCCTCCTTGTTTGTTTATATACACCACACCACTGACATGTTGTCTGTCTGGATTGCAGTTCTTTCTAGTGGAAGGGAGTTCTGAAATACCTGCAACACCAAAAGCACTGCTCTCATCTCTAGGAAATTGATATGCAAGTGGTTCTCATATTCCTGGCAAATGCCTTGGACCATCTTCCCCAGATAATGCTCCCCCATCCCATCTGAGAAGTGTCCGTGGTCACCGTAGCTGTTGGTTGTGGAAAAATGAATGGTTTGCCTTAATCCACCTGAGTAGAGTGAAGCCACCAGCGCAAATCCCTTTTTCAGGAGTCCGTTATGATAATGTTGTGAGACATAGGCAGCTCCTGCATGGACCAGTGGGTGAAAAGTAGCCACTGTAGAATCCTCATGTGTAGATGAGCCAAGGGTACCAAGGTTATTACTGCCTCCATGGTACCTAAAACGTTCAAAACAACCATGGCTTGTACTTTTTCTTCATTAAGAGGTTTGTGACTTGCTGACATGAGGCTTGAACTCTCTTGGAAGAAATTTGGCTAACATTTGCCTTGTATTTAAGTCTGCCCCAATGAAGACAATATGCTGTGATGGCAACAAGGAAGATTTTTCAAAGTTTACCATAATGCCTAGCTGAGAGCAAAGATTAATTGTGGTGTCTTTCACTGTTGTTAGTAGATGCTCGGTGGTGGTGGTTAGGGCTAATCATCTAAGTAAAGAAACACCTGGAATCCTAGATGCCTCAAGTGAGCCATGACTACTGCCATGCACACTCTGGGGGTGAACACTCTGGGGGCTGTAGTGAGACCAAAGGGCAGAGCTCAAAACTGGTAGTGACTGGCTCCCAACCGAAAGCGTAAATGACTCCTGGATCACCTGTTCATCTTTATGTGGTAATATGCATCCTCGAGATCTACTGAGCACATCCATTTGTCTTTCCTCAGAAAGGGGTGTAACTGCAGTGTGACCATCTGGAACTTTGACTTCTTGAGAGATTTGTTTAATCTGCTGAGATCCAGAATGAGCCTCCAGTCCCCTGTCTTTTTTGCAACTAAAAAGAACTTCGAGTAAGTTCTGAATCCAATTTGGTCTGCGGGGATGTCTTGGATGACTGTTTTTTATAACAACCTTTGTACTTCTAGGGTTGCATGTTCCCTTTGACTGGGTGGAACATCTGGGACTGATTTCTTTTTCTAAAGTGGGAGAGGAAAAGGGTATGTAGTAACCTCTGGATATGCTCGCTTGTACCCATTTATCTTTTGTTATTTTTAGCCAGGCATTTGGGTACAACAACAAGTGACCCCCAACTGCCTCCAGAGGTGGACAGACAGGCCTCCTTTCAGGAATGCTGAAATGGTCTACCAAGGAAGGAATCCCTGTCGCCCTGGTTTTGTGGACCCCCTCCACTGCATGGTTGTTGTCTTCCATTGTTACTTCCCCCTCTGCCCCTGGGGGAAGAATCGCCACGTGCATCTGGGAAGGCTCTCTGGGACTTATGGAACCACATCACCCCCCTTTGGCCTTTGGAATAAGGCCTGGCAGGGAGGGAGAAACAGAATCCAATGGCAGAAACAGTCTTTCCCTCTTGCTCGCACCTGGTCAGAGTGTCTTTCACCTTTGGCCCGAACAAGGATGAGACGTCAAAAGGGGTGTTAATAAAGGAAGACTTGAAGGATTCTGCAAAGTCACATAAGCGCATCCAGGAATGCCTCCTTAAGGAAATTCCTGTACCCACTGCTCTGCTTGCTCCATCAGCTGCATAAGAAATAAGTCGCATGAAGGAGTTTACCACAGGGTTTAAGGTGGAGAGCTGGGAGGACATCTTGTCCAAAACCCCCGCAGCTGCAGAACCTTGGAGAGTATCTACTAGCTCTTTCAGGAGATCCCTCTGAAGCCTAATGAAATGGGTCAGGTAGTTCAGCGACCTAAGGGCAAAGGAAGCTGATGAAAATATATGCTTTCCATATCTGTCCATTGTTTGAGACTCTTTATTCAGTGGATGGACAGATGAGGAAGTCTCAGACAATTCCTTTTTGGTGGCTGCCGCCACCACCATAGCATCTACAGGGATGTCTTTTGCGAGGAACTCTCTATCTGAGGGCACAGTAATGAATTTATTTGGCCTCCTAGGAACAGGTTCCACTGAATCTGGAATGCCCCACACCTTCCGACTGACTATGTTCATGAGCTGGTCGAAAGGCGAAGACACCCAAGAGGTGGAAGGGCAAGACCTGAAAGCTTCCAGGTACACATACTCATCCTCAGAAGGGTTGGACATCCAGCCACCTCTCTTTCTGAGGATCTCTAGGATGTCTGCAAAGGAGACATCCTCAGAGGGTGATCGTGGGGACCCTTCTGACTCATCAGGGTCTGTGTCTGATGTGACAGACTCCTCAGGGGAGTCTAAATGCTTCCTTATGCATAACCTCTTCTGAGGGATCTCCTCAGAGTGGTACTCCTGTGAGGTTTTGGAAAAGATAACTTTACCCAATGGGGCATCCTGGTGTTTCAGGTCTCCACGCATGGGTGGAAGTGATGGTATTGACATGGACACAGGTGCCTTTAGGGGAGGAGTACTAGGACCTGACAGTGGAGCAGTCAGGGGTGACAGCACACTCCTCATCACCTCAAAAGGCCCCCATCCCTGATCCAAGGAGGCCTCTGGCTGTGAGGAACCAGAACCCCCCACCCACTGAACCAAGGTAGTGGGCTCCAAGGCTGATGTAGGTGCTGGGCTTACCTGTGCCAAAGCTCCAAGAGGTAAATTCAGGTCAGACAACTGTCCAGCTCAACTCTCCTCTCCGGAACCGATGGGAAAGCATTGGCTCCTAGACCTCTCGACTTCAAATGGAGCTGAGGAGTTTGGAGCAGTAGTCAGGCCCGACAATCCTGGAGTAGGTCTCAACACTGACTGTTCCACTACAATCGGGTCCAAGCACATTAGCTCTGAAGCCCCAGAATGGGTCGGAGGAGGAATCAACAAAGGGGAAGAAATGTTGGTTGGCTCCAAATCCCTCTGGGTCAGAGTTGACAGTATCTTGGCCAGCACCAGTGTCCGTAAAAGCTTCTTCACCACTCACTTCACATCATTGTCCGAAAGGCTTCTGGAGGATCGAGAGGATAGAGATAGGGACCTCACAGACTGTAACAACAGGGATCTCAAGACTGGGGAGACTGGTTCCAATAGTGGAGAACGTCTCCGAAACTGAAACTCTGTCAGTTCTGAGATAACAGTTGGAACTGAAGAGGTAGAATTATCAGGCCTAAAAGCCTTTGGGTCTAAAGATGGGTCATTAGGCTTTGTTTTTGCTGGCTCTGACATTGAAGCAGCAGAATACATCTCCTCACTTGACTTTTCAGATCTGGAGGACGAAGATTTCTCAGAAGTTTTAGAGGTACTCTGATTTTCTTCCAAAGCCTCAGAAAAAGGGTTTTTTAACAAATTTCTGACTATAAGCTTGTTCCTTCTTTCCATCAATACCCTAGAAATAAAGGCATGACAGAAGGAACAAGAATCCTAAGGGTGGACATCACCCAAACAATACACACAGCTGGTGTGTCCATCAGTTATTGACATTTTTGACTACACTTGTCATATTTTTTGAAACCCGAAGGTTTCATTTCTTTAGGATTCTTAGACATCTCTACCAGTATAACACACTACCAGAAAAACAACCACAAGAAAAAAAACACTTTTTTTATATCTAGATACAGTTAACAGAAAACTAACCTTATAACACTAATATAGAAATAGAGATATATAATATTATTATACTAATATAGAAGGAGGTAAGGGACAAAAAAAGCCTTCTAAGTTAAATGGGCTGAAAAGAGCCCTCTAACTTAAAGGGGCCCAAGGGAGCCCTCTATTTCAAATGGACTACCCAAGGAAGACAAGAAAAGGGAAACTATTTCAAACTAACTTAAGCAAGTTTGCTGGGATAGGGGATAGAAAAAAAAAACAGGTCAAACAGGCCTAGCAGTAGACAACGTCCACCAGAAACACAAACAACAGCAACAATGAACACCAGAAAGCACAACATACCAGTCCTAATGGCTAAATATGTTAGCTACAATGACAACAACTATTTTTAAACTAGTTTTTTTGATCAACTTAGCAAAAAATATAGAAAAAAGTTCCCACTTAACCAAGAGCCTGTTTGGAGCACCCTATCTTGTTTAGCAGCAAACGAGATCTGGGTATTCTTCCCAGAGCATGATGGGCTAGGGTATAGCCTTGAGCCAGTGGAAGGTATCGAGCTTTTATATAGGCCGATTCTGAACCGATTCTTGGTTCCGAACCCAACCAGCAATGAATGAAGGCAAGATAGGACAACATAACATTATCACTGTTATATACAAAAATATATTGATATGCTTTTAAGACTGAAGACACAATGATATATTTTTTTTTTTAAATTCTTTTTATTGATTTTTAGTCATAACAATACAAAACATATTTTACAACATGACTACAGTACAGACAAATAAAAAAACCTCAATGTACAATAACTATCTACAAAGCCCATCTATGTAGAACCTCCGAACCGGAGATTCTAAGGTAGAGTGATTATGATAAAATTCCATCATACACCAGTTTCCAAGCTTCCCTCCGTGATGTATTTAGCCTCATGGAATACCATAAATATTTATGAGCAGAGAAGTGCTTCCCAATTATCTGTCTGAGTCCTTCCCAGGATAGGGCTGATCTATCCTTCCAATTTAGGGTGATATAGTATTTAACCAACATAAAGGCTGTTATTAGGAAATAAGCGTTCTTAATGTCCATGCCCTCGAGTATGTGTAGAAAATTGCCAAGACAGGGTAGATTTTCATAGCCCATTTTTCTAATTTGACTCTGAGGGCACACCATAATTTGTAAGAGCACTTGCAACTCCAAAAGACGTGAATGATATCTGCTTTCATCAAAGGGCAGAATTGGCAAAATGGTGGGACTTCCTTGTATATCTTGTTTAGCAAAGCGGGGGTGTGTCTGCGTTATTCACAATCATAAGTTGGGTATATCTGAACTTTAATAGAGGAATAGCTTTGGAGAATTTTTGAGTGGCTTGTGCTATGGATTTGGGGATCGAGGGTCTTGTTTTATCCAAAAGTCAGAATGGATAGCCTCTTTCGTGCACCTAATTTCTGAAATTAATTTGTATGAGTGAGAGATCATTTTCTTTTTATGAGTTAGTAGGTTCCAAAGTACCTTACACAACTCTATTTGAGGATCGGGAATATCTATATCTCTCCAGTACTTGCTGCAGATATCCATTAATTGTCTAAGCATAGTGGAGTAGTTGATCGAAAGCTTAAACTTGCTTCTAATAGAAGAAATAGGTTCCAACCTGCATAGAAATAGGTCCAGCACAGTTTTATTTTTGATCAGTGGAAACGAATTCAGATTAACCAAATTCTCATTTAATTTAATGTTAGGATTAAGGTGTAGAGGTTGGAGGAGATGAAAAGCAGACTGCAGTTCAAGTGATTTAAATAAGTTTTGTGTACACCTGATTTGGGACCATAGGTCATTTTATTTATTTTATTTTATTTTACATTTGTTAACGGCGCTGGTCTAGCTGGATACATATCCGTTTTCAGTAGAGGCCCGAGGAGAAAAGCTCCAATACACAATAGAAGTACATAATTAAATTGCAAGATTCAAAGTATTGTTACAACAAGAGAATATAGCTTACATATGCAGGAATGAAAATTTACATACATGTTATATAAGACAAAAGGACAGACAGGAAATTATACACAAAACATTGATTTCGTTACAGATACTGGAATATAGACTGAAATCAGAGATTTTCCTTATTACTAAAAGGAAAGAGAAATTTTAGAGATCTGCAATTAGGGAAATGGGCTAGGGAAGTGGAACTACATTTTGTATTTTGTACTTTCTTTTGGCGGATATGTCTAAGAAAGGTAGGGCCATAGGATTAAGGTGAATGGATTTAATATAATTGTAATAAAGTTTGACCCACGTTGGGCACCAAGCTTTAGGTTCTTCTCTGAAATTTGCCACCTTGATTATTCTACTGCTTCTATTTATTTCATACAAAAGTCTAAAATCTGGAAGGCTTAGACCCCCTTTCTCTTTAGGGTATATAAGTTTATTATAGCTTATCCTGATGGGTCTAGGGTGCCAAATAAACTTCGAAAGACATGATTGGATCTTATTAAAGACCTTATTGTGAATCAGGGTGTTGGTAGCATTAAGAACAAACAGAAGCCTAGGGAGAATGTTCATTTTGATAATGGCCACTTTCGATAGAACCGGGATTTTTAGTTGAGACCATCTTTCCATATCCTTTTGAATCCGCCCCAACATCTAGAAGTCCCTTGATGATGTGTATTCCCATCTGTTTGGAAGGATCCCCTAGGTATTGCAAATGGTCATTGACTTTTATAGCAGGAATAGATCTTTCATTGGGTAATTAGAGTAAATGTTAATTGGAAAGATGGTTGTCTTATCTAAATTCACCTTATAATTCAGTATTTGGAGAAAATTTGTAAAGTATTATTAATTTTGTTAATATAGTGAGTAGTAAATATTCAAGTCATCTGCATAAGCTAATAAGGGTACTTCAGTATTAAATAATCTTGGGATATGGTGGAATGTTCTCTGCTTAATTAATAAAAGTAAAGGTTCTATATATATGTTAAATAAAAGCGGTGAAAGAGGGCACCTGCCTGATACCATTATTAATCAATATCCTTCTGGAGCTATGCTTGTTTATTTGTAAGGTAGTATATGCATTTTTGTATAGGGTATTAAGAGTGTGTATAAATTGTGTAGGGAAACTAAATTTTTGTAGGACCGAGATTAAGAACTCCTTGCTAATTCTATCAAATGCTTTGGATGCATCAATAGCTAGGGCATAGATGGGGTGCAGCTTGATCAAAGATAAAGAGGACATAGCATTTAGTGTAAGAGTTTGGTAAGGTTTGTCTCTGGTTTATAAACCCTGATTGTTCTGAAGAGATGATTTTACCAATCCCAGATTTCAATCTACCGGCTAAGATTGCTGCCAGAATTTTAATATCTATATTAATAATAGAAATAGGTCTATAATTATTAGGGTTGGAGCTGTCTTTATTTGGTTTGGGGATTAGAATGGTTCGGGATGCATTTAGGTGGGGCCCTCGTGGCAAATAAAGTTAAATAGGTGACATAGAATAATTGACAGTTTCTGGCTAAGCATGTAAAATTCGCTGTGAATCCATCCGGCCCTGGCTTTGTTGGGTTTCAGGTTATTAATTGCCGACAAAGTATCGCTTTGAGTGATATCGGTCGTTAATAAGGATCGGTGGTGTTCATCTATCTTTGGTGTAACTAGGTTGTCCAGGAATAGGTTTAGTTCTTGTCTGTCTATAGGATTTGGGGTAGGGTTGTATACTTCTTCATAAATATCTTCAAATATCTTTATTATGTCTTGTGTATTACAGATATAATTTTGATGAACCTTAATTCTTGAGATATGAGGCGTATTGCTATGTTGATTAATCAGTCTTAACAGAAACCTAGAGGGGAGTTGAGCCCAATGTGAATAATTAGCTAAGGCTCTTATCTCATAGAATGAAAGGTTATCCGCTTGCAAGGATGTTAATTTCAACTGCAGCTGGGAAATCTCCTTCTCTAGATCTGGTGTGAAGTTCTGCTGAATATGGGATTCTAGGGATTTTAATTCCCTCTGTATAGCCCTTTCTTTAGAGATAAACTCGTTCTTGTAATGGGATGCTTTGTTGATTAATAATCCTCTTATCAAGACCTTAGTGGTAGCCCAAGAGATATCAAACGAGGTGCTAGAGTCCTTAATGGCGAGTATACACTGATCTAATAAGGTGTTAATTTCTATTTTAATATCTGCCTTTCTTAGCAGATTAGGGTTGAGTTTCCACCCTCTCATCGGAAAATTGGGGGGGGGTGTAGTGGGACCATTCAACAGAAAGAGTAACCCTCGAGTGGTCCGAGATTGATCTTGGTTCAGTGTAGATATTAGATCCAAAATTATGAAAAATATCTGATATTAGAAAAAAGTCCAGCCTGGACCAGGACTTGTGACATTGAGAAAAAAAGGTATAGCCTCTGTTCTTAGAGTTGTCGGTATTATTACAATAGGGATCGAACAGATTAAAGTCACTTTTAAGATCCGCAATAGCGGAGGAGGCTAGTGAATTATTTACGGACAACCTATTAGATCTGTCTAGATTTGGGTCCTGGATAGAATTCCAATCCCCCCCAATCATAAAGTAGTGATCCGGGAACTTATGTAGGGTGTTATACAATTTCATTATGAAGTTATGTTGAAGCGTACAAGGAGCATAAATGTTTAGGATCACAATAGGCTTATCTAAGTAGTCTACTTTAGTTACAAAGTAACACCATCTGCCCTCAGAGTCAAAGTCCTGTTTTAAAATAGGATGATTAAAGGAGTTTTTAATTATGATAGCTACCCCAACTTTATTAGTTTTATTCCCCGCTGCTATAATTTCCTTAATCCATCTTCTATTTTTTATGGAGCTCCATTGTTCTCTTAGTAAGTGTGTTTCTTGTAACAAGATACAATCTAGGTTGGACTTACAAAGCAAATGAAGGACAAGTTTTCTTTTGTTTACAGCTTGTAAGCCTTTGACATTCCATGAGGCTATCTTCCACATGACAATCTTAACATTTGTGAGTAAGAAGCAAGATTACACATTTCTAAGGTGTAATACTTTACCACAGAGGACATAACCAAGTAGAATACATCAAAGATGCATAGATGGGCGACTCTTCCCGCGTAATTCCCGTACATACCCACATCCTCCCTTAGCCTGGAAGAGAATGGGATACCTACATTATCTAAAAACATTGCAAACAGTTGAAACACTCAGCTTTCTACGTGTAACGTTAAAGTACCAGTACTATTTGTGAAGTAATGTATCCCAGAGTATAATCTACTATTCTACAAGAGCTAGAAAGCTACGCTGACTTGAATTGAAACACTGCTTAACTCATTCAGAGCATGTCTTACGTGCAACAACAGTAAAGTAGAAGCATTTAAAACAATTATATTGAATAGTACGACTTTGAAAACATATCTAGCCTGACCCAAAGTCTGTTAGTAATATTTTAAATTCTATTTTCCCAATGGGAAGGAGTATCCGAGCACAACCATCTAGTCCACCTAGAACTAAGTAAGGTGTACTAAGCTGAGGACCTCTATTTTAGAAAAGTTCCTCATTACTTCTAGTGTGTATTGCATATAAGAAATACAAATCTTTCCATTCCATTCCAGATAAAATACAAGTACTGGGAAACTAGACCTCCTTAGACTGTCCATACCTTGTCAAGATATTATAAACAGGAACACAAGTCTTTTAGCAATATTAAGTCAAAAGAAGAAAAAAAAAACTTTACAAACACATTTCTAATCCTCTACATTAACATCTCATTTAAAATATAGTAAGTTACTTCAATTAGAAAAAGCTCCGTTTTACTATTTAGCATAGAAATCTCACCTAATATACAATAAACAACGATCCAGGATTAGACAACAGGAAATAATTAGGTAGTGTGTATCCTAGATCTTCCAAGAACTGAAACCTTTATAAACCATGTTCCCCTACAGTAGTATGAAAATATAATTGTAAAGAAGCTCAGCTTCTACATCCTTTAGGAATTATAATGACTAGACCCTAACAAATTCAACATAACATTCAGAGAATCACATTATTTATATGCTCCCAGAGTCTACATGCATCATCTGTTCTTTTAAGCATATTGTAATCAGTGCAGTACATATTTAAGGTAATCAAGAATTATTTATCTGCACTGAGCCTGGCCTCGTAACTGGATATATGGAGCATTGGCTGTCATGGCAGGGCAGTAAATTTAACCCTAAACCAGCACTTAAGACTGTTAAGTTATCAAACATCATCTGACCACGCCAACTTTACCACACTGCTTTTTCATGGCACACTAGTAAGAGAGATACACTGTTGTAAAAGACATATACCTTTAAAAGGTAGTCATCAGTAAACCCACTAATTCGTAATGTTTCAAATAGTGCTAGTACTAGGACCTCATGGAACCAAATGTGTTTTAGTACATGAAGAAGAGCATCCCTGTTTCAAGTAATCCCTTTATGTAGCGGAGTGTAAGTTAAAAAGGTTGCAGAATAAGCCAAATTGGTCCAAATATTGGTCAGGGGACAAACCCACTAGAATGTTGACGTATTCTGCACTACATTGTGTGCTCTGCATATCCTGTATAAGTGTATTTTCATATAGTTGAGGCAAACTAAGGAGGTCGAGTAGGTACAATAAGACATCATTATGTATTGCTGAATCAAGATTTCAGTATACTGTGCAAATTGCAAAATGATGTATGTAGAAAAACCTGGAGATGATGCATGTAAACTCCCGTTAGCTAAGCTGGTCTCAAGGCCACCAACCTTTAAGGAAAAAGAGACCTTGACTTACTTCACTTAAGGTCGTACTGCAGAGACAAAGAAAGAGAGATAGAGAGAAAGGGAGAGGGAGGGAGAGATGCTACAACACATGAATACATGATCTGCAGAGGACTGTTTAGCAATAAAGCTCATTTTGTGCAAATACTGTCTTATATTCTCCGCAAAGGCACCTGGTAGCTAGTCTTGTGATGTAGCATGCATCTACATAACTCGGGACCAACCATCAGGTACAAAGGCGGCGCGAAAAACCAGGGAAAAAGTTAAACCCATACCAGATATGAACCCTGCAGGCATTGCTGGTCTGTAGCTCCTGACCCCTTAATAGCGTCCTTGCAAACTGCACAAGATCACCCTGGGTATTCTGCGATCCTTCCTTCTGAGATGTATTGCCAGATCTCCTCCGTTGCCTCCGAAACGCTGATCTTTTCAGTGCTGGTAAGCAATATACCGGCTAGAGACTCAGTGAGTGCTCCTTTAACAGCGCTGCTCAGTGCGTGCTGTTGTAAGTGAAGAAGGGCATCCATCGACCTTGTTTATGTTCCCGTGGATCTATTTGCTGCTTTTCGGGGAATAAGGCAACTTTGGATGTCCACTGAGTCGATGAGGGGGCGCGCATCTTGATGTATGTGCGAGGACAGTTGGTGATCCTGTAACAGCGCTGCGATGCCTGTTAGAAAAGAAAAGAAGGGCATCCGTCGTTCTGGCATCTGCTTCAGAGAAACCACTTGTTACTTTAAGGGAAAACGGCATCCTGGGAGGATAGTTGAGACGATGAGTTCACGCATGCACTGGTGACTGCTGGGAAGTGTAGTCGCCTTATACTGTGCTGAGGATTTACCACCACGGTGGCGCTTGGAAAACAAGACATCCAGGGCCCACGAGAGGCAAGGATCCTTCCCAGCCACCGCATCGGCTCCCAAACCAGGCAGGCCCCTCTTCCTCCTTGTTCCGGTGACTCCTGGACTAGGTAGACCGACAAACCAAGACAGGGGGACAGTTCTGGGTCTGGCGAGATCAAGGACATGAAAGAGCTTTAAATATTAGATCTTCATCTTTGCAGAGGTGAGTCGCTAAATTAAATAGAATAGAATACTTGAATTCTTGTCTCTATCTAGCAGCTTTAGCGGGTTGGTACCAAAGAGCTTAGTAAAGAGTAGCCGCATCTTCCTTGTTGGAGACTGTATGCTTTTGTTCCTGGGCATTAAAAGATAAGGAATTGGGGTACTTCATTTGGAATCTTATGTTCCTGTTAATAAGATATGCACAGAAAGGGGCTAATTGCTGTCTTGCTACTTTGATTTGTTGAGGGAGACCTTGCGAAATGGAAATTTTCATTCCTTGCCACGTTATTGATTTTTTAAGCTTGGCTGCAGTTAAGAGTTTGTTAACATGATGAAAGTTGATTTTGCATAAACAATTCTAGGATTTGTTGCTACAGAAGGGGCTCTTAACGCTCTGTGTGCTCTTTCAATTGTAATTTGTTTAGCTTCATGGTCATTATCAAGTAAGAGACTGAAAATGGATGTTATCACCTCAGTTAACTTGGATTGTTCAATGCTTTCATGGATGCCTCTTATAATTAGATTGTTTCTTCTGGATCTAGCTTCAAGATCCAGAAGTTTTGTATGTAGATCCTGAATTGATTTTTTATTTGTTTCCAGTTCTTCCTGCATGGAATCAATTTTATTGTCCTGGTCCATTATTTTGGACTCAATCTTGTCTAGTCTTGTTAGGATCTTATCTGTAGATGAGCCTATAGCTTTTGTCTGATCTGTAAGATTCAGTATAGCATCCTGTAATGGTTGTAGTGCTGCCTTTAATTCATCCATGTTGGAGCTTTCTGTTTTGCCTTTGGCTGCATTGGTATTTTATTTGTATCGCCTTCTGGACTCTGGGCCTTTTAGAAGAGGAAGAAGAGTCTTTCTCTGGAGAATTAATAGCAGAAAATTTAGTTTTCGTTGTTTGACTTTCCATATCTTCTGATGTTAGAGGCATTTTGAGTATTATTTGATGTTTAAAGCAGGCTGAGATTCAGGAAAGTTTTTCTGATTTAATTTCAGGAGTGTTAGGCCGAGATCCTTACTGTGCCGGATTCACATGAGGTATCCTGGCTCCCAAATAATCAGCACCAATCCAGTCTAAATGGTAAGAGTTTCAGTTTCTTTTTTCCTTCTGGTGACTGAGCTGAAGTATATAAGTAGTTTATCCGTGCTTTTGATGAGCAAAATATTCAGTCTTACTGGTGAAAAAAGCAGATGTAGTATAAAGTGATGCTCTCCTGAGTTTCAGCACTCCCTACAGAACAGCGGCCATCTTGTTCTCCTCAAGACACAATAATATTATATATTTACATTTTAACACATTAGTATTTGTTCATAGGTTCACAGATATGTACTAAACTAATGGCAATGGGGGTATGTTTAAGCCTAGCCATACATCCCAAATCTCTGACAAGTTCTGTTACCCTTCCTTGGTAGTGGAAGGAGGGACTTGGGAGGTGAAACATATACAAACAGGGGTTTGGAAGGTTAATCATTTACAGGCTGTGTCTGTTAGAAGCATATGAATTAATGTGAAGTAAATGAAAAGTTATAATTTTGTTTTAAATGGAAGGCTAAATTTTGATAATCAACTGACTATTTTCAAAATGATTCATGTTATCAATTTCAAAGGACCATTTTCAACAGAAGTTGGTATTAAGATCCTATGGAAACATCTCTCCAATGCTGCAAAATATATGTATGAAACTTTCAGAACAAAACATTTGGATAGCTAGCCTTAATAGACTGAATTTCATGACCTGATAGTTGAATAGTTTTGTCAAGCAATTCCTACTGTTTGCCACTTCCACATGTAAGTGTCTGAAAGGACAGCCAATAAATAAATGTATGGATTCTCATTCACTCATTGAGATTGGATATAAAAAAAGTTAGAAAGCCACTCTGTTTGACCTAAAATATGATGTTAATCCAAAGGTATTATTATCATTTAGGACATACAACTGTCCTGCCTTCTGTTGATTTTGAGACACCAAGTCAGGTCCCTGGAGTGGGAATTTAAGGTAGTACTACTTTTTGAATATGTAAGCAGTAAAGCAGAATTAGGTCCTTTATTTATTTCCATTTGCTAAATAAAATAGTCTTACTGAGCTAAAATCCTTTTTCAGAGGGGAGCCCAGAAAGAATTCAAATATAATAAAGCATGAAAGAATATTAAAAAACAAGTCATATTATGGTTTAAATACCAACAATACAGTACATTAGCAGTATCATTGGTGCAACATGTAGCACACTCACCTTTGGTGCTGGAAGAACAGAAGGCTTTGGGTTCTATTCCTATTCAGAATGATTAAACTGTTGGCACTGTCATGCGGCACTGGGATGGTGCTTCTCTTCTGAGTGCATCATCTTTTGGATAGGGTGTTAAGCCAGGGTCCCATTTGCTTGAGCTTGTGGTAGCTCAGGTGTATGTAAAAGATCCCATGGCACCTACTGAAATGAGTAGCGGATGTCCTATGATGTTATGGCAAATAGCCCCAGACATATATATACCACCTATAGGTTCCCCTGGAAAGAGGCCACAAGACTAATGTTTTAAACAATGCCTACGTTTTATTTTTTATTTATTTATCCTTTATTGACCAAGTCAAAATTTAAAGCAGAATAATGTTTAGAATAAAAAATGGTAGCAGAAAAGCACATGCATTAGTTTAAAATATCTGCAGGCATTCAGCAGAGTAGTAGTTCTATCATCAGTCTTACACTGTGCTTATCTCATATAGAAAAGATATAAAAAGTAGGAGAGAGCAGAGAAAGTTTTAGCAATATATACTGCTTTCAGATAGATTAGTGTATCAGTTAGACAGATGAGTGCAGGTAAATCTAGGGCAAGAGAGGTATGGAATGATATGTTGGAGCATAAGCAGGTACATTGCCAACTGGGTGACACATAAGCTTTCAGGTTAAGTAGAAAAGTAACATAGTTTGATTCTGCTGTTAGGTCTGGTGCGATTGAGTTTCATAAATTTGTAACATATAAGGAATATAAAGCATTGATGCCTGTATAGTGAGATTGTGCTGTGAAGCTATATTCCAAGCTAACTTGGCTTGTCAGCAAAGGGGATAAGAGCTGGTTCCTCCTTGTTTTTTGATGTACCACATGATTGTGTTATTATCTGTAACAATTTTAAGAGGTCCAGGGAACCAAAGACAATTCATAGGTTCATAGGTTCATAGGTAGGTACTAGGCTATCTGCCCGAGGGCATTTATAAGCCTAGCCAGAGTGTGTCGGCTTTCGCCACCTCATTGATTAATTAATTGAGCCTCTGTCAAGCAGAGCCAATGAAGTGATCCCAGGGGGGTGTATTTTCTGTTACCCATCCACTCGTCAAGGCTTCTCTTGAAGAGTGTTAGTGAGGGGCTCTGCCTAATGTAGTTAGGAATTTTGTTCCAAAGCATGGGGAGTCTCTGTGGCAGGAATCTATCCCTCCAACATGTTCTATTTATTGTTATGGCAAGGTTTAGCTCACTAGAGCACATGGCTCGCAGTGACTTGGATTTCTTTAGGTGGAGCATGTCCATCAATTCTGAGTTGGACATGGTTTTGTAAGTCAGGCAGAGATCACCTCTGAGTAAGCGATATGCCACTGAGTACAGCCGGAGTTTTTTCAGTCAGGCTGCATAGGACATATGTTTGAGGCCAGTGATCCTCTTGGTGAGGTGCTTTTGTGGTTTTTCCAGCTGTTGGAAGTGTCTTGTGAGGTACATCCCAAATGGGGCATTGTACTCTATGATGGGTCTGATGAGTGATGAGTAGAGGGGCACTATAACCTCTTTATTTCTAGATGTGAACCCCTTAGTAATTAGATGGGACACATAGAAGGATTTTCTAACTACTTTGGCAATATGATTGTCAAAGGAGAGATTACTATCTACCTGGGTCCCCAGATCTCTTCTTACCTCTTCTGTATTTAGGGGGCTGCCACCTATGTGGTAATTCATGGGTGTTTTGTTTTTCCCAAACAGGATGACTATGCATTTTTTGGCATTTAGCTTGAGGCCATGACTTTGACACCAGGTGTCTGTCTCAGTAAGGCCTTTTTGATGGATGTCCATGTCAGCCGGAGAGTCAATTATGGCTCCCAGTTTTCAGTCATTGGCGAACTTGGTTAGCCACAGTCCTCCTGTGTTTCCTGTATTTCTGAGAAATATATGCTGAACAGTAGGGGTCCCAGAACTGAGTCTTGTGGGACACCACTTGTGATTGGCTTAGAGTCGGACCTGGAGCCCGCTATTCTTACGTGTGAGTTCCATCTGTAAGCCAGTTGGCAACCCATCTTGTGACGTAGGGATTTATGTTCAGGCTGGTGAGTTTTTCTATATTACCCGAGTGAGGAATGGTGTCAAACGCCTTGGCGAGATCAAGGTAGGCTGTGTGAACCACCTTTCCCTCATCTATGGCCTTGGTGACTGTCTCAAAGAAGTCATCTAGGTTTAGTAAGCATGATCTGCCCTTAACAAAGTCGAACTGGGTCGGATCAAGTGTTTGTAGGTTCCCAATGTCTTTGTTAATGAGTTCCATGATGATGCGCTCCATAGCCTTGCAGACCAGGCTAGTCATGCTTATGTCAAAGAGCTAAGTACCTTGATCAGAGCAAGTATATATTTTATGTTTATGTGCTTGATTTAGTCCTTTGTGTCATAAACACCCTGTACTTTTATCCCTCCTTAAACTGCTCCCTAAGAAAAATTTGAGGTGCCTGTGGTTACTGACAACTTTGGAGCAATGTGTGTGTGTGTGTGTGTGTGTGTGTGTGTGTGTGTGTGTGTGTGTGTGTGTGTGTGTGTGTGTGTGTGTGTGTGTGTGTGTGTGTGGAGGGGATAGGGGAAACCTGTAGTTAGGGGAAATTTTTTGTCTCCACCAAGTGAACTCTCTTCTGACAAACTTCAGTACTGGGATTTGAAAATATAATGGGTGTTGGTGCTGGGACCAAAAACACTTCAGATACTGTTGCATCTTTCTCATGTGTAATGTTGCTAGGGGTATCATAAAAAACATAGATGCCATGAAACCCAAAATTCTGAAGTATTTTCTTGCAGTGACTGAAGTCTGAATGGAAAATCTTCTAAACAGATTTAGTTATAGAGCTATTATTTTTACTGGGGAAGAAAAGTTCTTTGAACTGAGGTGTCTAGCAGACACCCAAGGATCACAGTCCATCTAGCAGGCACCCCAGGAGCACAATACTGTTTGGTGGAGTCAAGAAAGACTTTTGAATGCACTTTTGGGATCCCACCTTGTGTAAGAGATCTCTCACCCAAGTGAGAGAGTACTGAAACTTTAAAATACTCTTTAAAGATAAGCAAGTTATCTAAATATGGAAAACTGTGGATACCCTATAGTCTGCAATAAGATATAACTGGAGCTAGACACTTTGTGAACACTCTGTGTAGTGGATATTCCAAATGGAATGGAGTCCCAAGGATTATCTAACCCATAATGTGATCCAGACACAGAAAACCATATGAAATGACTAAAGTCTTGATGAATAATATGTGATCATAAGTATCTTTTAAATCTAGTACTACCAGTAAAGTGGTGAAGTGACACCATTTTGAACTTGGGCACTATCACTAACTAGTTTAGGAAAGAAAGATCCATCTCCAAGCATTTTCTTTCACTGGAACTGAAAACATTCTTGAATAAAAACTTTTCCCCATCTGGGAAGGAGGAACTAACTGTCACTCCCTGTGACAACACACAGTTGTAGGACAGGACAACCCCCACCCCCCAGAAAAGGAAGAATTTCCTCCCACTACCATCTGTAACCTTGAACAAAGATCTTAAGAAACCATTTATCTGAAACTATCTGTTGCCAAACAGAAAAGTAGAGATTCAGACTTTCTGGAAGGGAAAGGGACTGCCAGTGTGGGAGGAGGAACATCTTTTAAAGCAGTCATTCTGACTTGTAGGCTACCTTGGTTTTGGGGGTTCCTGTATTCGTTTTGGAATTTCCTTGTCATTTCTTAGACATCTGTTTCCCAGCATTTTGATGAGACTATTCATTTTGCTTCTTGTCCAAATGGTATGAAAGATTAGAGAATCCCTTAGAAAATTTGGAAAGGGGGGTTTGAAAAATCTTAAAGATTCCTTATATCACCTCTCTCCTATCATCACACTTTTGATAACCTCTGCAGCAGAGGGAAAAAAATAAATCTCTATTCTAAGGAGAATTTATAATCTCATTTTTCACATCATCTGGAAGGTTTTGAGAATGCATCCAGGCAAACCTCCCAAAACAGTACAAGTGACCATAATGCAGGAAGAAGTAACAACAAAGTTATGCACACATTTTAAACAATGAGTTATGACCTATGAAACAGAAAAAATGAAACCATTTAAAGCAGATTTTTCCTCACAGGAAGAAACTGCAGACAAAATGTTCCTCATATGCTCACAATTAGTCAAAATGAACTTTAACATGAGCCTGACAATTCAAAATTCTGAAAATCAAAGTTGAAGAAGCTTACACTTTCCCCCACATTTGTTAATTATTTACCACCCCTGTCAGGAAGCATAGGACTATAATTAACTAAATGTTTAGCAGCAGTAGAATTAACTACGGGCAGGATTCACGAAGCTGCAGTTAAACGGTGTGACGTCAGCATGCCATGCATATTCATGAGGGCATGCTGACCCACACCCAAGGTTAAAACGGTCCATGTAAGAAAATAGGGGGCGTGTCCGCAGGGCGAGTCCTGCAAACAGACGCACCCCCAGAAGAGTAACAGTCCCGAAAGTAATCCCCCATGAGAGAGTCCGCGTAAATGTCAACAAACACAACACAACACATGCCCCCACAGACTATAAACATAAAATGTAAAAATGAACAGTTATTATTTTTTTTTGTGAGTTTTAAAAATATTTGCCCGTAATTGCGCTCGTTTGCGCGGGTGTGCCCGTCGCTTAGCCACAGTTAGCAGAAAGTGGAAAAGCATATAAGATCTAAATATGCAAAGTAAGCCAAGAAGCAATAGCGTAGCGGTAGAGACGTCGGCTGAAGAGGAGGCAATCACGGTTCGAGCCCCAACAACATCAATGTATTTTCTAGTGAAATAAGCACGAAACAGTACCCGTACATATATATAATTATATTTGGTGTAAAATGTAATGAAATGGGCCATGTATTTTGAAGAAATGTGAGATAATAAAAAAAAAAAACATGTCAGAAGTGCCCATAGCTGAGCTACGCTCTAACAAGCTGAGTATATCTGCCCGTAGGTGAGCAGTGGTTTAACAGGTGTAAACTGAGTGCCCAGGGTTGAGCAACACTTTAACATGCTGCAAACGTGTGCCCGTAGCTGAGCTGAGCATAATATGCGTGCTGACAGCCAAATGACGCGTAAACCAGCGTAATCCATTTGCGCGGAGCTGCGCACCGTGCCAACAAGCTTACCGGCGGGCAACGTTGAGCAAGCTGTATCAAAACTGCCTTTACACAGACACACCTCCTAGCCTGTGTAGACAGTCATAAAATAAAAAAAGCAATGGCCACGCTCGAACTCAGGGTACCATGCACCATAGTCAAAGCACTGAACCACTAAGCCATGACAGTTGCTGTTTGAAATGCAGTATTAGCTGATATATAGGAATGAATGGAAAGAGAAGCATGACAAAGCAGGTTTTGTGAAGCTGATACATTTCCAAAATGGCCAATCACAGATAAGTGCTGGAAAAACGGCATATATAACCCCCATAGGCAGGAATACACAGCATAACTGATTGTGGAACCTACTTGCAGTCAGGAATCGGATGTCAGGTGTAGGAGAGGGTAGTTGCTTCTGAGCACAGAGGCAGGGCATTGAGGAGTCCAAACATATGGTTTGGCTCCTCGTCCACGATCATGAGGCCCAACTCATGCAGGGCCAGGTCCTCTGGAGAGCATACAAGGCTGAGGCATGGGACCGGTTGGCACATGAGCTCACCAGTGCCACAGGAATACCAAGGACTGGTGAACAGGTCCATCACCACCATGCGGACCTGAAGAGATGGAAGCAGGACCAACTGAACTGTTGGATCCAGGAGGCCTGGCAAATGCCCAACACCCTACTACTGAGTAAGTTACATGTAATTATTTATGTAAGAAATTAACCTAGCTGATAGTACAGAGATGTGTATACCAATATTACTTAATTTATATTACATCTGCAGGTGTCCGTTCTGCGAATCGTCGAGCCTATGCCGATAGGTTTGTGCAGTTGCGCCACCAGGCAGGTTAGTAATTCTCTCCCTGTAACTGTTAAAAAATATAAGTATGACAGCTTGCAAAAGAGTGCAGTGTAGTCACTTATTAATAAAAAGTTCAAGTAACAGTGTAAGAGAGATTCTGCTAGTACTGTGTGATTACATAAGTGTGATGCAGCCTGTAAGCCAAAAATAAAAATGAAACAAGTCTGAAATAAAGATGTTCCACCTGTAATGTAATAGAACATAACCTGCAGCAGGCTTTAAATTGCAGGTACACAAGCTGAGTACAACACATGTGTGAAATATATCCCCGTTTAAAATCTGAAACATGACGCAAGTGAGACTGTTGGAAAGGATTGTTGTAATCAAGTAAAACATGTCAATAAAGCCTAGAATTAATTACCACCCTGAATTGTAAAAATAAAACAAGTGAGAGTGTGAGAAAGAGGTATGAATCCACCAAGAAAGTTGTAATAACTCCTGAATTAAGTATACTGCAATCAGTACAGAATGAAATGAATGTGACAGGCACAACCAAAGAGTGAAATGTGTGCAATAAAGTACTGAAGCTGGAATGTCTGTCCCATAATTTGGATATGTTGCTGTACCTTTGCAATATGCAGATAGTATGGTTGTATGAAATACCAAATATCCACAGTTGTCTAGAGCCATATAAATCAAATGTAGCAGGATGCTGTAGCTGAACAGAGCCAGATATGAATGTGTATGAATAAAAATGCAATGTATATTAATGTAGCAGTAACATTCCCATCACCAACATTTCAGCCTCCGCTGAAAACAGGATCTGTGGAACCTAGTCGGACTTTCCCGGTCAACAAATGTTAAATAAAAACATGCCTAAGTTTACACATAGGAAATTGTAGTCAGACCTGTAGGGTGTATATATCTGCAGCTAGTAGAAATGTACAGCATATGTATAGGTATTTGAAGTTGTTAATGAAATATTTCTTCACCCTACCCTATAACCACAAATAATCCATTCCACATGAAATGGGTATGTGTATTCACAATTAATTCCCCTGGACATTTGTCCTGTTGGTTCATACATATTTGCATGTACGTTGATGCATGTGCCCTGTTCATACATCCAAACCTGATGGCCTATTGCCATCAATCAACCCTGCATGCTGTTGAATTGTGTACTGTTGTTCAAATTATGCATGTGTTATGCTTGCTGTTCAATGTCTTGAATTTATGGGTGTTTGTTTAATGGGAATACTAATGCATGCTGTTACAACTAATTGTGAATGGTATTGTTTGTTACTAACCCATACTATCATAAAATATTGCAAAACATAGGACGATAGGGAAGGCGGGTTCCAGCGGACCCACCTCTCCCACCTCAGCTGGCGAGTGCACCTGTGCCACCTTCAGGTGGAAGCGCTGCAGGAGATGGGGCTTGTCCCCCCTCTGCAAGCGTGGCTGGAGGAGACCATCCACTCACCCTCCGTAGTGTCCAGACTGTGGTGTGTAGGGAGATCAGGCATTCTGTGCTTGAGCCTCTATGACAGCTTGAGGCACGGGTGGCACAACTCACGGGCGTGCCTGCTTCCCATCCTACACAGCTCCCAGCACAGCCCCGTCCTGGGCAGTGAAGGCACAGTGGCAACTGCCTATGGGTGGGGATCTCAGTTCCACTGTTGCCATCTGTGGGCTCATGGGCTCGAGATATCCAAACATCCGTCCCCGTCAATTGTGTTTCCTCCCCACATGTGTCATACACCACCCCTGTATGCTTCTTGTTTGTCTTGCCTGTTAACCTCCCCTACCTGCCTCCCCAACTATACCTACTTCCCGTACCTGACATTCCACTCTCACCTGAGAAAAAAAAAAGGGCACTCTGTTCCCGCAAAAAAATTACGCCCCATACATAGCTGCCCATTTTGCAGACATGTCTGCTGGACATGTGAACTGGCAATTACAATTGGCTGTACAACAAATTTTGTTGTCCTCACCCCTCTCTGAGGGGTGGAAGGTTTCAAATTTCACACCAAATTACACATGTATGCACAGCTGTTGCTGATAAAGAAATGGGCAGCTATGGGCCTTTCCTACACCCTTCCTGCAAATCCTGAGCTTGTTTCCCTACTGTCCTACCCTCTTTGTGACCCCTTTTTCACCACTTTCCTGTCTCCCCATTTTCATTTCTTTCAAAGAAATTAGCGCGGGTGTGCACAAGAGTAAGCACTTTTAAGCAGTTGTAAGCGGGTATGCGCTTGTGTGCGCTTAGCTACGCGTGTGTGCGTGAAGCTAAATGCCAGTGCGCATGCGTGAGCTCAGTGCAAACCAGCACTAACCCGCTTACAACTGCTTAAAAGTGCCTTACTCACTCTGAATGACAAGGCCTGTAGTCTGCTCAGAAGCAAAATAAAATCCCACTGTCAGTCCCGAACCCAGGAAACAGTAGTCTGCATGACTTACCACTAAGCCATGACTGCTATACAAGAACATTGTGTTGAAAGAAATATATCATGAAATAGTAGGAATGACTGTAAAGGGAATATAGGAAGTCTAGTACACAAAGCATGTCATGTATATTTACTACCATAACAAACACATATAGCAAGCATTACAAGGTGTGAATGTAAATGGAAAATAGGCAAGCCATAGCAACACATTACAGTAAAGACACCTAGCAGGCATACAAGGAGTGAATGCAAAGGCCAAATATTGAAGCCATAGCAACAAATTGCAAGAGCCACTGCTATATATGAGTTACACCACAAGTCTCACAGGAAAGCACACACACCCATATACACAGTATTAGTAGTCTTAGGTGTCAGTTTACATACACACTGAGAAGAGGAAACTGGAGGAAGGAATACGCAGGTTACAGTACAACATGCATTGCAGTGTCTACAACACAGACTGAAATATGAGAGACATACCAACCTTTACACTCACAGAACAGTGTCCACAGCATACCAGCATGGTCCCCACCCTGATAATCTGAAAGAGCTACGCCTACCTAACATACCTTTTTATAGCACTGTCCTGAAATCACAGTGAGAACTGCAATCAGTACACAACAGGCTGCATGCAATTAGTAAATGCAGGCTAATAATTGGTGCAGAGGCCATCACATGGACATGTGCAGATACCTATAAAAGCATCCTGTACTCCCAGTCCACACATGCAATACTTTCATTGCACCCTCTGGAGGTAGAGACAGAGAGAGAGAGAGAGAGAGAGAGAGAGAGAGAGAGAGAGAGAGACAAAAAAAATTAAAACAACAAATCAAACAAGTTGTCAGCACAACCTGACACTGCCTGGCCATACTGAAGCTGGCAAGAGAAGCAGCAGCAGGCCAAACATCACAAAGCCAACGCAAACAGCTGTAACAAACACAGGTAATGTAAAGTAATAATATAATAGTCTACATACTGTGAACCCTCCATATGTGTTATTGGTCTGTATCTATGTATATGAAGATGTGCATAGGGCAGGGGACATACTGCAACTGTCACTGAAGGCTGTACATACATATGTATGTGAAGGTAACTATGTGCACATATCAATGTAGTTTGTAGTGCAATGTACAATGTAGGTTGTACAGTAATGGATGTTTATCAGTATGTTAGTGTGTGTATACATATGTGTAAATAGAAAAGTTTATAAATATATCTATCATATGTATACGTATGTATATCAATATATGTATGTGTGTATATATATATATATATATATATATATATATAAAATATGCATATATGTATACATAGATAGAGAGGGATGTAGACATACATAGACATATATAGATAGATAGAATATGTACATACATACATATATATGTAATACACACATACATATATAGATATATGTAGATACATGTACATATAGAGACAGATCTGACTGTCTACAGATATGTCTGTATATGACTATCTCTCTCTCTCTGTCCCACCCCCTCTCACACTCTCTCCCCCTCTGTCTCTCTCTCTCTCTCTCCCCCTCTCTCTCCATATCTATATCTATATATCTATATCTGTATCTGGATATATATATATATATATATATATATATATATATATATATATATATATATATACTGAGTGAGGCACATGTGTGCAGATGTATTGCAACAGGTGCCTGGTGACAAAGGCATGGAGTGAACACCAGTGTGGATACTGGAGTACCATACCCCATTCCAACACACTTACACCGGTAACCACCACATATGTGCTTGCCTGCCCACCACTGCATGTGTCAGGGGGGAACAGGGGCAACAAGTGTACAATAGGCTCCCCATTGATATTCACAGTGGCACAGTAGTCCTGAAATACCTGTACATGGTATGCGTCAGCAGACATGGTGTGTCAGCTTTGGACATGTAGGTCACTGTACCCCTCTACATCCCACAATGTCCTACATGGTATGTACCTCCCATGACAGCTACAGATATGGGGAAGGACACAGTCATAGGTAAGAAACTGTGACAATGCACTCAAACACATCACCTATTCAGAGTGACTGACAAGACCACAGAGTGCACCCATACTACCTACATCGAGGTTACCACAGCTGGATATACATAGTTAAGTCACACCCATGACAGTTGTCCAACAACCATGGTAACACCTCACAACATCCACAACCCAAATGACCTATGTCTGTTGTCCTTGTCATCGCAGTAAAGAGCACATGGTGGAGGTACAGGTTCCTACCCACAGATAAGACATACCCTGGAGTAAACCACACAGCATTAAGAAGCAAGGCTCCCCATGAGTAGATGTCAGACATACCCCTGCTGAATGTTATGCAGATAGGTAATATGCCATATGAGTCACCCTGTGTAACTGTTTGACAGGAGCAGGTACGATCACATCACATGTGTCACAAGGAGCAGGGTAGCATAACAGTATGCTGCTGTAGCCCCAGGGCCAATAGCATACTACCTACCTAAGACAAAATGCACACCCACAAACCCATTGCAAACCATCTATGTGAGGTGGAATGAGTGTTCCAGTGACTGGGTGCATGTTATGTAATGGTGTGATTGCTCACCATGACTGTCTGTCTATCATGGTAGTGTCTGTCCTTGGTGTGAGGCCAGAGACAGATGTGTGAGGTATTGCAGTCCAAACATACTACATTGCCATATATTGTGCTGTGTTACCCTGTATGTGACTGCGGTGTAGGTAGGGTTATGGCAAGTAAGAGTAGTGTGCATTACCAGTGAAATATGTAACGTGCATTGCATGCAGTGCATGGGTTGATAATGTTCCCCATACAGTACCTTGATACAAACCCCCATTGTGAGGTTGTGCATTGGACCTGAATCAGTGTGCTGACTGCTGGAGTATACTAGTTTGTTGTATGGAGTGTGCCAGGTACTGCTGCACAGTTGTCGGCTGAGCACTGATATCTGGTCATTTACATGCATATCCCCCAATAAACAGACAGATGCTATATACGGGAGTTAAGTTATATCACTACAGTCGAGTATTATGTGTATTATGTGTGCCATATTTAGCTGACATATATTGCTGACATATTTTTCTTTTCCTTTTCAGGGCTATGGTTCACCAGCGACACCGTACCTACTCCGCTGCGGCGGATGAGGAGATACACCAGAGCCTTGTGCGGGATTTTGCAATACTCTTTTCCCGCACCAGCCAGAACCAGCAGGAGAGGGCTTCACTGTGGCAAGACCTGGTCAGTCGGATAAATGACATAGGCACGCATAACCGGACATATGAGCAGGTACGCCATCACTGCAGTGATTTAATTAGAAATGTCCATCAGCGTGCGTCAGATATCCACAGGCAACAGCTTGCCACAGGTGGTGGGGTGGCTCTACATCCCCCCTCACCATACTGGTGGGACTACTCCTAAGTGTTGTGGCTCCAGCCCAACAGCAACAACAGCAGCAGCATACATGCATAATGATGGAGGCTGGAGCCACCCAGCGGCAGGACTTGGAGCATGCAGGTAACATGCCATATGTATAGTTGACTGTTCTGTACACTGTTAGTTAATGCATGTGTGAGGTGTGTCCTCGGTTTGTAGCTGTTATCTTGGTAATTATTGTGCAAGAGTGATATTCTCAATATCAGCAGTAGACCTGCGAAAGCCAACTGTTGTACTACTGAACTGTATCATACTCACAGTATCAATGGCACAGTTGTGCCCACTGACAATAAATTTCTCATTTCTGCAGGTCCCTCTGGTGTAACAGCAAGGCAGCCTGTCCATGCTGGTGAGTGTGTAATAGCAATACCTTTAATACTCTTGATACTAATAGTAATAATAGGCTCAAACAGTAGTGCTCTGTGTTTGATTGCAGGTGTGTTTGTGTCTGTGTGTTGATATCTCATATACTGAGGAGTGTGCATGTGTGCATGTGTCCATGTGCACCTGTGTGCATGTGTACCTGTGTGCATGTGTGCATGTGTGCATTTGTACCTGTGTGCATGTGTGCACACACGTGTGCATGTGTACCTGTGTGCATGTGTGCATGTATGCATGTGTACCTGTGTGCATGTGTGCATGTGTACCTGTGTGCATGTGTGCATGTGTACCTGTGTGCATGTGTGTATGTGCACCTGTGTGCATGTGTGCATGTGTACCTGTGTGCATGTGTGAATGTGTACCTGTGTGCATGTGTGCATGTGTACCTGTGTGCATGTGTGCATGTGTGCATGTGCACCTTTGTGCATGTGTGCATGTGTACCTGTGTGCATGTGTGCATGTGTACCTGTGTGCATGTGTGCATGTGTGCATGTGTACCTGTGTGCCTGTGTGCATGTGTGCATGTGTGCATGTGTACCTGTGTGCATGTGTGCGTGTGTACCTGTGTGCATGTGTGCATGTGTACCTATGTGCATGTGTGCATGTGTGCATGTGTACCTGTGTGCATGTGTGCATGTGTGCATCAGTGGTAACATCGTGTACACATTATAAACTGTGTTTCCTGTCTTACTCCCACAAGTTCTGGTGCTGCTCTGGTGTTGTGCAGCAGGAAACCTGAATCAGCTGCCATGGATAGTGATAACGATGATACCTGTGCAATGGCACAGGGAGGTGTGCCAGGGTCCATCGTTGGTCAGCCAATTGACAGTACACAGCTGTCGACCCCATCAATGCGCACAATCATCCTGCCAATACATCCTTTGTCACCAATGTCCCTAAGTGATGGACAGGATACAGTGGGCATTGACCAGGGTAATGTGGTATCAGTGGCACATGCATCCCCTCACAGCAGACATGGCCAGGGTCTTGACACGGTACCACACAGGCAGATGTCCAGGGGTTCTCGTGGGAGCATCCGTGGGCATACTGCCCCTGTCAGACGTGCCCACAGAGGTCTTTCAGCCTCAGCTATGTTTCGGGCTGTAATGCAGGCACAGTCACGTATGGAACGGTACACCAGACAGGGTCTGAGGGAGCTGAGATCATGTCGCACAGCTATGAATGACAGTATGCATGACGTTGCGGCTGCCATCCGTAATTTCACCGAGGTCATTGACAGATGTTGGGGGGACACATTAGATCTGTTCCACAACTACATGTCCATGAGCCAGGGCAATGGTGGATGGTTGAGGCATCGACGTGGGCGTATGCCAGCAACAGCAGCAGCTGGCAGTCGTCATGGATGACAACAGGGCTGCGGCCACTCCCATAGTGCCAGCTGTCATCAGACTGCCCCAGGAGACCACGTGCACGTGGCTCTGGACAGTCCCAACAGGTACCTGTCTCCAGTCACCAAACACCTGCTTCTGATGACAGTACCCAGTCTGGCTTAGTACCTGATACGGTCCGTAGCACCCCTGCCAGGCACAGGTACCATGTCTGTGGCCAGAGACAATGATCTATATGACCTGGCAGGTACGGTCTGTGGCTGTCCACAAACACCTGTATATGGCAGCCATGAGGTGGAACTGTGTGCATGCATGCACACATGCGAATTGATAACACCTAGGGCTACCGCATACACGCACACACTGCATCAACATTGCCCCATCTTGTACTGCTGTCCCTCACCAACAAACACACACATACATGTCAATTGGTTGTATCAGTGGCAGACTCAGGCATACCAAGTACACACCCTGTGCATATGATGAAACTGTGCCACCTCCTGCAATCTGTAACATCGGTGCAGGAACAGGTTAACATGGTGCTGATGCACAGGGTGACTACATAGAAGTGTAGTAATAGTATCATGTTGTCAACAGTACAGTGTAATGATATCATTGTGGGTATATCCCAGCATGCCTGATGCAGTAACAGTATGATTGTCATTGTATTGTTTTGTACACCCATAGTAATTACCATAGTGTAATGTCTGCACATCTTTGCATACTGGTGGTAAGGCTGTCAACAGAAGGCCACCTACATAGGTAGCACAGGGGATAAGAAAATGAAAGTATTGATACTCAATGATGGACATGTAAACTGCAAGTTGCATGCTGTCCACACTCGACTCTGCAATGATGATGTTTGAGGATGTTGATATCTGTGCAGTTATACACAACAGGTTCAGGACTCACAGGAGCACCCTAGCACTACAAGGTCACACCTCATACCATGCTTGACAGCCCCAAAACACAGAGCTAACTATGACAGGAGGGAGAGTCTCCATAAATGTCAAGGATACTGTGGTGGCAGGACAGGTAGCATACATCCTACTAAGTTTGGAACTGCTGAGTGAGGGCTCAGTGTCTGTTATTCGAAATGTGCATTAGTTCAGGTATGAGCACTTGGGTTTCAGGCCGGTTATTCTACATTATGAAGGTACATGGTCTGTACACTTGTGAGAGGTGAGGCTGGATCCTGCCCGTCTGACGTGTGAATTTCTGGGTAGAGGCTTATAGTGCCTGCATATTTGCACTGTTACCTACTGGAAGTGGTACACCTTGTTTGTTGTAGCATAGACTAGATCCAGGTCTGCTGACTGTAGCTTTGTTTGTATGCATGTTTGCTTGTTATTTCCCTGAAACTCTGATTCCACCTGCAATGCAGATTTACAGCACCTCTGTGGATCCCTAGTGACATCTGTATTGCTTACTGTACTTATGTCCATGTCTCACTTGACAGAACGCCACTGTTTGCCCTGTTTGCATGTAAGTTGCCTGTAACAGATTGCATATGACTTACCTGGCATTTGCTCACGAAAGCATTTATATATGCCAGCACTAACAAATCAGAAGCACTACACCCTCACATACTCACCTTGTGTACCTTGTTCCCCATTGGCCCTATGTGTTGGTAATTATTATGGAATTCACAATACTATGGTAGCATGTGCAAAGGTCACTTGTCAATCACCTCTCTGGTCCAGTTGGTGAATCTGTGAGTCATGTGGCAATGTTACAGCTGCCTTATGTACATAGACAACCCTCTCCCCTTCCCAAAAACTTACAACACATGTGAGAGATGCAACCACATAGCCAAACTGGGGGCTAAGCTCTCTTAACTCAGTACTGGCATAACCTGTCAGGTGGAGTGGGATACTACAGTGAATACAATACCAGTCTCACATAGACCTAAGACGACAGCAATCCAAACACATAAACACACAGGAACATTGTTGGAGTCTCAGAATAGCATCCTGCCTGAGCAGCAGACACCTCTGAAGCTGACACACAAGCAAACGTTACGCCAGAACAGAGCACGTGCCACACATAGCTCACAAAGCCTGTGTGCCAAACAGTCACAGCCCATAGGCCTAGACAACACACCTGCTACAGTTGTAATAGGTACCTCTATTGTCAGGTACACTGAGGTCCCACTCACCAGGCTGAACAAGGAGAAGGTCATGGTGAGATGTCCGTTGGGCACTATGATCCACCACATAACACAAGCATACAGGTCACTCCAAGGCATGTACAAATATGACTCAGTCATTGTCCATGCCAGTGTGAATGACCTGTGACTTACCTCCCTGGACTACATGATAGGGGACATAGAGGGGCTCTCTGAGCATGTGGCACAGGCTGGTATGACCATGACCTTGGTTAGCATCATACCCTCACCAAGAATGCTGCCACAATATGTAGACAGGATGATCAATGTCTACATTTGGCTTATGTTTCGGTGTCATTCAAAGGGGATCCAATGCCTGTCAGCGTGGGATTACATGCTAGACAAGCCACGATGCTTTGCTAGGGACAGCTTGCACCTGTCACCCATGGGCCGTTGTATATTGCCAAAGGCTCTTGCTACACACATAGTGCCTTTTTATGCAAGGCTCAAATTACATAGCCACCTCCGCAGGTATCACACGGGATAGGACACTAATGGTAATGCTACTCAACGCCAGCAGTGTAAACCTCAAGATGCATGCACTGGAAACTGTCCTTAGCATGGAGAACAGCAATATCTGTGCAGTAACAGAATCCTGGTCCGAGGCTCCCAGGTGCACCCCATCACTGCCAGGTTATACCTCATACCATGCTTGTTGACCTCTAAACATGCACCAAACCTGAACAGGGGGGAAGTATCCAAAGGCACCACAGATACACACACCTCCAGGTTGGTGGCACAGCACAAAGCATCAGAGCCTATCCATGTGCAAGTAACAGTGGGTTAGACTGGCTTCAGGTTCATAGCCTGGCACACACCACCCTCCCATACCCAGGAAACCCACTTGGCCTTCTTGACAACACTGGGAATATGACGGTCTCTACATACACCAATATATGGGTGGACTGCAACTACCCAAACATAGAGTGTGTGCATTACTCTAGCTCCAAGACCATAGCTGAAAGGTTCCTAGCATTTAGTCACTGGATTGCTATGGAACAACTTGTTACCACTCCCACATGAGGTGAAATCATGCTGCACCTGTTCATCAACAACATGTGGACTATATGCTCCAGACCAGACATGTATCCCTCGTTGGTAGGATGACACCATATACAACTCACACTGTATATTCACATACCGCATGCAGGCCCTGCACAGAAAACCACAGTCATAAAGTTGTCTAATGCAAATTCCATGTATTCACATGGGGCAGGCTTCAGACATGGGAACTATTGAAGGTCACAGGTACATATGTGTATGTGGCACACACATACATCATGTGTGCATTGACATTACTTGTTTAATCTATGTCGTGAAATATTGGGAACGCCACCCCACACACATGGACAAACTGTGTGACAAAAACACACATGGCATTTGTAGGATTCAAACCCCTACCTAACTGTGTTATGACACTTGCGAGAGACGCAGTAGCAGAGCGCGCTATTTGCTTTACTTGGAGACTTGCCTTCTCCTGCTGTACTTATAGGGTGCTGACATCATCTGTGTTTAGACAGTGGAATATGCAGCATGTCGTGTGTTGTACTAGTTGCCAAAAGGGACATTCACACACACACACACACACACACACACACACACACACACTGAGCATTTGCAGGATTCAAACCCCTACCTAACTATGTTGTGAAATTTGTGAGAGATGCAGTAGCAGAGTGCACTATTTGCATTACTGGGAGGCTTGCTTTCTTCTGCTGTACTTATAGGGTGCTGACATCATCTGTGTTTAGACAGTGGAATATGCAGCATGTGGTGTGTTGTACTAGTTGCCAAAAGGGACAATTCTCTTACACATAGAATTACACACACACTACTCCCCCCCACATTCACTGAGCATTTACAGGATTCAAACCCCTACCTAACTATGCTATGACACTTATTGGAGATGCAGTAGCTGAGCACGCTATTCAAATTACTGGGTATAATTTGTGCTCCTGACATATGTATAGTGTGCTGACATCATTATTTATGAAGAGGTATGTGCATCTGTTACTATCCATCAGTAAGGGGGAGAGCATATATATGCATTAACTTTGCAGCAGCACAGTGGCCTACTGTACTGTGGAGGCAGATGCGAAATACACTGTGGATAGCCTTCTGTATTCCCTAGGGACAACAGCCTAGTATTGAACTCTACGGACATATGTTTACCTGTCAGATGCAAGTATTTGTTGCTCATAAACTGTTTGTGGGTCTTTATTGCCATAGCTTTCCCTATCTCTATGAACAACTTGTGTACTGTGGCAGATGTTTGCATATGAGTGGGATCCACTACTTTACTTATGTCTCTGTTGTAATTTCACTGTGTGCACTGGGCAGATTTCTGTATTGTGGGAGGTTCCTGTATTAACACATACAAATGCAAGATATGTGTGTGCAACTGCTGACCTGTGACATGGCCTAAATGTGTGAGCATGCCCAGTTCACAGTTTATGTGGCTTCTTGACTGACACGTCTCATTTATCTAAGTGTGTGAGCATGCCCAGTGTGAACTTTCCATATGTTGAGATCTGTGGTCCACCACATTTGTGTTTGTGTGTGGACTTAATCTATATTTCACATGTACAGTTGAGTGTTGGACATCAGGTTGTGTTCTTACTGCCCAACTGCTTTGTGTCGGAACCTAACAGGCATTATGCTGTGCCTGCAGGGTTGCCATGGGATAGTTTGCATACAGTTGTCAACATCATTTCATACTGACCAAACACTGTATTGTCGTATAGTGTACTGGTTCAGTAGTTTCACTGTGGTGGCCAGTATCATCGGTTTCAGTCCTATCACTGCTTGAAATATTTATAGTGAGCACACCAGACAGGTTGAGGGCCAGTTGTGCAGATATGACCATGATGCCTTTTGTTCACATATGGACAACATAGAACAAGATTGTCCAACATTGTTTATGTATTCCACAACTTGTGTGGACAGTGACAAACACTGGCCATTTGCCGTAGGCCATTTGTAATGGTAGTCAGAGAGTGTTTGTCCTTCAACACACATATTTACTGGTGTTTGCCATGACATATTTCAAGGTTAGTGTGCTGTGCCTCTGTCTACCTGTGACATACTGGTGATATCCAGGGTAAACCTACCATCTCCCATCCAGTCATCATGATTCCTCTGGATGACAGTTAATGAGGGACTCCCTGGATAACCTGTACTGGGTGTTTAGTCATGAGTGGAGTGAACTTCTGGGTTATGGATCAATCAGTACAGCATGACCTGTTTATGTCAGTGCTGGGGTTCATGCCTGTCATTTGCATAGGTCACCAGCATTCAGATTTTACATGTTGCCAAATGTCCATTGATTCCAGCTTGGTCATGGCTTTATACATCAGGCACATATCACCTCTATCCAGGCAGTATGGCACTGTGTGGAGCTGCAGTTTGTTTAATAAGGCAACACGTGGCATCTGTTACAGCTTTGAGATCCTCCTGGTGGGGTATTTTTGTGGTATTTCCAGTTGATGCAGGTGTCTGCTAAGGTACATCCCACAAGGGCCATTGTACGCAATTGTGAGGCTGATGATGGATGACTGAGAGGCACAATGACCTCCCGTGACCTAGCTGTACTTACCTTCATGATTAGGTGGGTATATGGTATGTTTCTGTAACCACTACAGACACATGGTTGTCACATGCAGGATATCTATCACCTTGTGTCCCCAGGTCTCTTATTGCTCCTGATGTACTTACTGGGTTAACACCTATGTGGTAATTTGTGGCCACATACTGTGTTTCCACAGGGGTTGACTATACACTATTCTGCATTTTGCTTGTTGACATGGCTGTGGCACCACTTGTCTGTTTCTATGTGTGCCTTTTGTAGGATGCTTGTGTCAGCTGGAGGGTCTGATATGGTGGGCAGTTTGTATTCATCTGCGAACCTGTTCAGACACAGTCCTTCCATGTTGGCCTGTACCTATGTGACATATATACCATACGAGAAAGGTCCCAGGACCGTGCCTTGTGGGATGCCAGTTGTACCTGGTTTGTAGTCTGACATGGCTGCAGCATTTCTGACCAGGTCAGTTCTGTCCTTGAGCTAGTTTGCAACCCATCTACTTGGATAGGGGTTTATAGTTAGGCTGGTGAGCTTATCTGTACTGAACAACTGGGGTATTGTATGGAAGGGTTTAGCAAGGTCCAGATAGGCTGTGTGAACCACATTCCCCTCATCAATGGCCTTGGTGCGTGTTTCACATGAGTCAGACATGTTTAAGGTGCAGTATCTGCCCTATGAAAGCCACACTGGGTAGGGTCGAATGTCTGTAGGTACCCAATATCATTATTCCTGGGGTCCATGATCATCCTCTCCATTACTTTGCTGACCAAGATAGTCATGGTTGAGGGGTGATAGTTTGCAGTATCCATTCAGGCACCACCTTTGTGGTGAGGGAACACTGTTGCTGTACACTGCTCTTTGGGTACATATCCTGTGGTAAGACTGAGAGTGAGCAGTAGTGCTATTTGGTGTTCCATTCTTCTTACAGTTCTTGTTGGACACCACCCAGGACACCATCTGGTACCATTGATGCTGTGTGGTTTGCTTTGTAGATGCTGGCTGTTACCTCAGCATCTGCAATGTCAGGGGGCCAGCACTCTGCTGGGATAGATATTTGGCAGTTTGGTGCTGGTGAGAAGTTTGCAAATAATCTGTTAGGTTGGATGTTGGCAATGTGTGTGGGTTTGGTGTATTGTTTGTGATATATGACTAATGCAGAGCATATCTGTGGATTATCACCATGGTTCCTACCATCAGTTAGGACAGCTGTGTGATTATCATTTGTGTCCCGCACAATTTGTATCATCATAGGTTCATAGGTTCATACTAGGCTATCTGGCTTGGCCATGTTTGAGCCTAGACAGACTGTGTGTGGCTTTCGACACCCCTTGCAATGTGCATATTATGGCCATTTTGGGTTTACTTTAGTAGATGTGACACAGAGATGGCCCCCAGTGTACACCTACTATCCTCCATGCACTTGACCGCATTTCTCTTGTAGAGTATGAGTGTGGAGCTCAGCCTAACATGGACTGGGATTCTGTTCCAGAGTGTAAGGAGCCTCTGGGTTATGAATCTGTCCCACCAGCACATCCTATTTATTTATGTGTTGAGGTTCAGATATCTCACTGTGGTGTCTCTACTGGATTTGGAGTTTCTGCAGTGGAGCATGTCCATTCATTCTGGATTAGACATGGCCTTGTACATCAGGCATACATCACCTCTGACTGGGCAGTATGCATGTGAACTAGGCTGGGCTTTCTTCAGCCAGGCAGCAGATGACAAATGTTTGGACCCTTTATCCTCTTGGTGAGGTACATTTGGGGTCTTCCTAACTGCTGCAGGTGTCAGGTAAGGTACATCCAAAATGGGGCATTGTTGTCAAGTATGGGCCTGATAAGAGAAGAGTATGGGGGCACAGTGACCTCTCTTGATCTACATGTGCATCCTTTCATGTTAAGGTGGGCAATATAGCAGGTCTTCCTGGCCACCTTGGCAATGTGAGTGTCACATGATGGGTTACTGTCCACTTGTGTCCTTAGGTCCCTGATTACTTCTTCCGTACATAATGGAGTACCACCTATGTCATAATTTGTGTGTGCCTTGTTTTGTATGTGGTGAGACATTCATACTCTGCAGTGTCTTCAGGAAGGCTGACTGGGGTTCCTGGGTTTGGGAGGGTGGTCTGTAGCAGGCTGCAAACTGGGATGCAGTTTGAGCCACTGTTACTTGCCCATGGATAGTCCATGCTGCTTCTTGCTGTGGTACCAACCTGGGGGTGTGGTTATCCTTGACGATTATTGATAGCCACACTCCTATTGTAGTTTCTCCATGTCTTGGGGCTGTAAAGCATGGTATAAGGCATAACCTGGTAGTATTAGGGTGCTCTTCTGAGCCTTGATCCTGGTTTCTGTTACAGAACAGATATTACCATTCTCCATGCTGAGGTGGGTTTGATCTGCATGCATCTTGCAGTTTAGACTTCTGGCATTGGGTAGCATTACGTCCAGGTTGTTATCCCTTGTGCTACCTATGGTGGTAGGTCTGTGTTTCCAGCCTTACCTATTCAAGGCACAGTGGGGGTGACAACAGCCTTTGCCAGTATCCACACAGCCAGGTGTACTGGGTGTGTGCCATCCCTAGCAGGTGGAGCATCATGTGTTGCTCGGCATGTCATCCCAGGCTGTCAGCCATTTGTTCCTATTTGACTAACAGCAATACTTCAGCCAATTATTGTACTTGGTCTTGTTGTCTTCACAGTTTGGCATCATGCTTGGTGAGGGTGAGATGTTAGGCAGGGTCATCATGTTTGCATATACTAGATGGTGTTACATTGCTTAACACATGGCAATCATGCCTCAGGTGGTGCTGCAGGGCTGCCTATGTCGGATGCACATACTACACTCCATGTACATGTTTGAAAGCAGGTTGTGTCATGTTAAGCATCCCTTTTACTATATGAGTGAGTCAGAGAGGGGTATCATTCCCAGGGTTCCTACTGAGCCAGTGTATGTGCTATGCGTTGCCTCTTTGCCAAGGCCAGGGCATACTGGGCATGCCTCCTTCTGCCTACTGGGGCAGGCTCAGGTTGTTCCTCCTCCAAGTCATGCTCTGCCTGTGATGGCCTTGGCAATGGTGGGGGGCTGTTTGTCCCGGCCCTATGCTGGTCCTGCTGCAGCTGTTTTCGCAGAATCATATTATGTAGCATAGCACATACCATGACAATTTGGGTACATGTAGTTGGTGAGTACTGCAAGGCTCCACCAGATGTGTCCAGGCACCGGAACCGTGACTTGAGCAGCCCAAACACACGCTCTATTACATTTCGTGTTTGTGCGTGTACCTCATTATGGCGTTCTTGTTCAGGTGTGTGTGTGTTTTTGATGGGTGTCATCAGCCACGGCTCCAGTGCATATCCAGCATCCCCCACTAAGTGACCATGTGGGATGTCTCTATTGGCAAATGTCTGGTACAGCTGCGTCAGATGCCAGATATGAGAATCATGGTAGCTTCCAGGGCAGCCAGCACACACATTCGTTATTATGCCCTGGGCATCACGCATGATCTGGCAGTTGATGGAGGGGAAGCCCTTGCGGTTAATGTAGGCCCTACCCCACTCACCAGCTGGTGCCTTGATGAGTATATGCGTGCAGTCTATTGCACCCACTACCTCAGGGTATTCCGCTATTTGCTGGAAGAGTCGCATATTGCTGGCCAATGCCTCACGGGAATTGGGAAAATATACATGATCTCCGACATGTGCCGACATGTCATCCAGGAACTGGTGCAGTACCCTGGATGCTGATGCCTGTGAGATCCCCATCATATCACCAGTTGGTCTCTGGAAGGTACCTGTTGCTAGTATTCTTAGGCCAACACATACCTTGGTTTCCACTGGGATGGGTTCCCCTCTGTTGGTTCTGTGTGTGAGGCGTGGCCTGCACAGCTCAACAATTTGCTGCAGGAGGTCTCTGTCCACTCTATAGCGCTCCACTATCTCCAGCTCATGTAACCCCTGGTAGGTGACCCTGGGCCTGTACACTCTTCTCTGTCTCCTCACTGTGAGTTGTCTGGCAGCGTTTGCATTGTCACCACCCTCAGCAAGTCTCCTATGTCTCCTTATAACAACTATGGCAGCCCCTAGCATTTTTGGTCTGACTGCAGCTTTTCCAGTTTTCACTTCTAATAGCTTACTCCTGTCTTGCAGTGTCTCTTGAGAGAAACATACTGCAATGCTGTTTGCAGTGTTTTAAGTGCTGGGCTGGGATAGTATTCTGCCTGTGTAATTGCCTGCTTCTAATTGTTTTCACCTGCTAGCTCTACCAGTATTCCCTGCCAGCTTCCTACTATTTCTGCTGCTTCCTTTTTCCTCTCTGTTTCCTCAGGGGGGAGCAGCGCACATACCAGCGAAAACACGCTCACAGTGGCTAACACGTGCGCACACATGCTTACATGGACTAAAATCTGCTTATTCGGGTTAAAACGCGTGCACACCAGCGCAAACAGTCTTACAAGTCTATAAACAGGCTCCTACGTGCTTACTCTGCCTTAGACGCGCGCACTCGTGCTTACACGCGCGCACTCTGACTTACTCGTGCCTCCCAGCACACACACGTGCGCATGCACGCCCAGCAAGAATCTTTGGTGTTATCCATAGTGTACACCTTCCATTTCTTGACTTTCCCATGCCTATCTGTTGACATTCCTCTTTCTATGATGTGTGACTGACATCTTTCACATACCACTTTGCTCCAATGAGCTTGATTTCTTTCTGACATTCCCCCCTGTGATGTCACCTATCTCCTACTCTGTTACTCCCCATTATCTAACTCTTACACTACTCGGAATGTGCTCATTTACTATGTGTCAGTGAGATTCAGTATCCTAACACTCATTTACATAGGATTGCCTACTAATGCTTAGTTACGTGTCTTACACTCAGCTTCCCCCCTTGGCAACCACTAAACGGTGGCCATGTTGTTTTCGGTCTGCTAGTCCCTGCATTGTAAATCCATGCATTGCATAAAACCCACATTTGTGGGTTTAAAACCTTTATTTTTAGGTTTTATATAGTGCAGCCTGTTTGCGCGGGGCTGCGCTGCGTTTAAACATCGAAGATCTCAGAAAAAAAAATTTTTTTTTCATTTTTGCATCGGGTTACCGTGCCAATGGCCACATATTTGGCCATTGGCATGCTGCCTGACACATATGCACACTTTATTTGGAGCTGACATGGCTCCATTGTGTTATTTGCAGAAACGTACTCAGTTGTCAACTGAGTACATTTCTGCACCTAACACAACTCTTACACGGGCTGGTTTCAGCTTCGTGGATTGCTAATCTACCTCATTTGCATGCCTTTCGGCTGCAACTGAGGTAATTAGCATATCCACACCCAGTCCATGTAAGAGACGTTTTAGCTGGTCTCTTACACGGAATTTCGGGCTGTTCCTGGATCGCTATGGCTGCATGGAGTCTTACACGACTCTTAGACTCCGTGCAAGCCATCGTGAATCCTGCCCTACATCTATAGCTGCTGGGTCAGGTTTGGGAATAGTGTATAAAAACTTAAAAGACTGAGGAACTTCGTACAATTTATTTGCCTTTTTAGGGGCAGCAGTCTGTCAGGAACATTGCAGGTAGTAAGTCACACATCCTTCAAAGCTGACAGCACTGTAGGAATAGGTGAAGGTTCTAGATATTCCATCTGTAACAGCTTATAGTATTTTCTGAGGGACTGAGAAACCTCAGTATTGTCCCACTGAAAACATTGGCACATTCTGGAAATAGTCTCAGAGACAAAGAAACCCCCACAAGGTAAATCAGATACTGTGCTCTCCTCTGAGACTGCATCTGATATCTGAGGAGAAAGCCCTGCATCTGTCCCATCGTCCTCCGGTCCAGATTTAGAATTTTGAATCTTTTCAGGAAAAGAGGCATGCCTCATTCTTTTACCAGAAAGCACCTTATAAGAAAGGATCTACAGTCTAAATTAGACCATGACCCACAAATAGTAAACTATTCATGTCTAAAGAAATTTGAGGAGTGAATACATGCTCAGTTTTCTGTTTGTTTTAGATAGGAAAAATAGGGCCAACAGAGTTGTTAATGGTGACAGAAGCAGCTTCCTTAGGCATAAGCACGACATTCTGACTAAATACTTCCATGTTCCCTCTCCTGGGACTGATACAAATGTCTCTCCCTTACTCAGTGAGAGGACCCCAACAGCCACAAAAGGATGTGGCTAACCCCTGGTCCATATTGGCTGTAGGTGCTTTACCAGAGGGATCCAGGGTAAAAGATAAGTAGTCTAAAGAACCACCTTTGGCCACAGCAGAATCATCCACATGCAGCTGAGGCAAATTGCTAGCCTGCAGTGGTGGTCAAGGCTGTTTGCTTAACTTTTTCTTTTTGTTTATGGAAGAAGTACTGATCATAGGATCAGCAGTTTTTTTTTTCCATTGTCAAGCTGAAAGTGTTGCCTTATTCCTGTGGAAAATAAGCAGTATAAGCCACTGAAAATTTTAAGTTGCTAAAAGTCACTGTTTTCCCACAAAAACACTGTAAAAAAAGCACTTTAGTACATGTTGCCAGTCCCAGAAAGAAAAATAAATACAGTTTCTCCATAGAAAAAAATGTTTTTAACAACTTTTAAACTGTCATGAAAAAAAGTGCTCTCCCATTTAAAAGCACAGTTAAGTCTTCATGAAAGTTCATTAAAACACAAATTCATAGAGTAAAAACAACTTTCCTGAGAAGGAAAGTGCATTACAACTCTCAAATGTGAAAGGTTTTTCTCCAAAGGGAACTTATCTGCTCAGAAAAGGAACAGTACATGTTGACCTTCGATTTGTGAATGGCCTCTTCGGTGGCAAAATAGCTCTGAAGGCCTTGGCGCTCAAACCTGTGTTTTTAGGCAGCTCTGATCTGCCAAATAGTTTGTGCATGTAGAAGGTGCTCTGAAACTTTGGAAGCTGACTGGCTGTTATATCCTTGGCAGGGTATAGCCAATATAGTTAAGGCTACTGCAGCAGTGATCAATACGCTCATAGGTTCATAGGTTCATAGGTTGGTACTAGGCTATCAGCCCTAGGGTCTATACAAGCCTAGCCATAACAATTCCCTGGCTATTTCTTCCCACACTATTTACTTCTCTGGACCCATGTCTAGCAGGGTGATGGACGTGACCGGAACCCCTCCTGGCTTTTATTGTCTTCCACATTTACTTCTCCCA
>NC_056732.1:1126537491-1126667491 GCF_019279795.1 Protopterus annectens
ATTACATTTTATGGAGTGTCACAATAGTAATGTTGAATTGTTTGAATGTTGTATTTTAGAAAATATTTTTATTAAGAAAGGTGATGATAGATTAATTAAAAATATTCTGTTATTTAAAGAAACTATTTATATTTTGAAATATAACACCTTGTCACCTAATGGTTTAAATTTAGAAGTAAATTGGAAAAGTCTATTATAAGCTCTGTATAACAAGTATTGTTAGTTCTTTTTTATATTGGAAGTTCTTTCTTTAAATGATATTTTGTTTTCTGATTGATTAATTTATGTAATTGTTTAATTAATTGTGATATATATTGGAGTGGGTGTGTGTTTGTAACTTGTGCTCATTGAAGGCTATTATGCCGAGGCGCTAAGCTGGATTAAATTTATTTGTGAACTGGCGTTGTTTCTTAGGCTGTGGCCTTCTCTTTCTTTTGTTGTTTTTGGTGCCTTGGATTCTCCCCTGCTACTTTAAATTCCAATTGATGGTTTCCCTCCCTTCCCCCACCCCCAAGTGATAGTTCAAGTACAACACACCAAAGGTTTTAAAAACCCTGGATGCCATGTTTGCTCTAATTGCAGCTGAAAGCCCTCCAGGTGTAGCATCTCTAGTAAGTGATGGTATTATTTTTCTTTTTTTCAATGTTGTATTTCCACACTGTAAACTCACTGTCCCTGCATAGAGTAGTACAGTAAATTCTCTCTAAGGTAGCTTTCCAGTTATTTTTTATTTATTTATTTTGCTGGTATAGTTTATATTTGGATATTAGAAGCTTTGTTTTTGCTTGCTCCCAATTTCAATATACTTGATTCAGAGTTCCTCTAAATGATAGTGCTAAGGCAGAAATACCCTTTCTTTTTTAAGTGTAGAATGATATTTACGGTAAACTGGTGAAACTGCTACATTGTTGCAATATTGTCTGGTACTAGTATATTCCACCTAGTTACATTGACTGCTGCTACTGAATACTATGTTTCTGTAAGTTAAACATACATTGTAAAGGGCTGAATGATGTTTATGGTAAACCTGTGAAACTGCTACATTGTTGCCTTATTGTCTGGTAATAGTATATTCCAGCTAGTTACACTGCTGCTACTGTATATTCTGTTTCTGTAAGTTAAACATACATTGTAAAGTGCAAAATGATATTTATGGTAAACTGGTGAAACTGCTACATAGTTGCAATATTGTCTGGTAATAGGATATTCTAACTAGTTATACTGACTGCTGCTGAATAAGACTGGTTGCAGAGTCTGAATGTATTTCTTTTGATGACTTCTAATAGGCTATGTTCACTTGTTCTGCTTTCTGTACAATATTTATGATCATTGTGCTTATTTTGATGTCCTTATTTTATTGTTTTTCTCTTACATTCTTTCCTTTTCTCTTCTTTGCAACTTTTAGAGCCACTGAGGATCTGATCGCTTTGACCCCCCATCCCACCCCACTTGTGTGAGCAAAGAATCCTATCACTTCAGCTAAAAGCAAAGAAAACTCTAACCAGCAATCATCCAAAAATAGACTGCAACCCCAGGTTTAACTCCAGGAATCTTGGTGCCAGCTTTTGTGACTACTGTTATTTATTTATTTATTTTCAGTTTGATTATTTTCAGTTTGATTACCGGGGAAGTCCACTGGGCCAAGAAGTGTCCATTTTCAGTGAAGGCCCAGGGAGAAAAGCTCCATGTGCAATACAGTATAATAAAGGTTACAAAATACAAACAAAAAGGTTACGTAATGTTAGAGATGAAATACAAGAGTAAGATTCATACATTCAAAAAACTGCAAGTGTAATATACATCATGAGACAGTTTAAAAAAGCAGAACTTTTTTTTTTGCTCTTTAGAAGTTTACAATATTTACAAGCTTGGAGTTTATTTAAAGTCTGCTAGTTCAGGTTCTTTAGAGAAATTGAGAGTATAGTAGAGCAGAGTATGGAGAGCTTAGTGGGAAGAGTTATGTAGGGTGAAAGCAGGAGCATTTCCATTTGGAAGATAGGTGTAGGAAGAGTTGGTTTTTGAAGGATTCAATGTTAGGTATAGTCCTAAGTGCAGGAGGGAGAGAGTTCCATTTTTTACCTAGAGAGAAGGAGAGTAGAAGCTGGCCGGTGGGACGTTTGGGTTTGTGAATGGAGATTAGGTTTTGGTGTTCAGATCTCAGAGATCTGTTTGGGATGTAAGGGGGAAGAATGTTCTTTAAGGCTGGGCATTTATCAGGGGAGAATATTAATTTGTGAGCGTTGGTTATTTGGAGATAGTCTAGGTGGTTAGGGAGTTCTAACCAATTCAGAGATTGAAGGCAGAGGCAGTGGTGAGTTGAAGTTTTGGATTTAGTGGCAAATTTGGAGATCTTATTATAGCAAGCTTCAAGTTTAGAGGTGTTGGAAGCGGACAGATTGGTTAGGAGGGGGGGCTCCATATAGAAGCAAAGGTAGGAGGTAGGTGATTACCAGGGTATGCCTAGAGGAGTTGGAAATAAATTGATTGTTCCTATATAGCATACCTAGCTTTTGGTGGGTTTTCTTTGTTTTGTTGTATGTGAAGATCACCTTGTTAAAATCTATTATAGTCAGCCAGAGTGCATATCCCAGGGGCAACAGCTGTAAACCTTCTACCTCTTAGCCTACCCCCACCCCAATCAATCATTTCACTTTTGATAATTTGTTCTGTGTTAAGGTATTTAGCCCCTCTCAATAGTCATAGCCTTCAGTCCCTCCTCCTCAATACTTGTTCTTCACTTAACACCAAACAGAGGTGCAAAGTCTCCAGATGCTTTTATCTTTAGCTACATTGTGTGCAGCAAACAATGAGCAAAGGGGAATACAAATATAAAAGAGAATAAAATCTGCCATTGCAGACTAGTAAGCAGCATACAACTTCCACCTGTGTTGTACTCCTACACACATTTTTTCTTGGAGAAACCTTCCAGTCCTTGAACAAGGGTGCCTGAATGTTTACCTTATTTCCTTGGCTGTCCTTTGATAATTAGCTAGGTTAGCAGAGTGCCTTGGATTCTCCCCTGCTATTTTAAATTCCAATTGATGTTTTCCCTCCCTTCCCCCACCTCCCAAGTGATTGCTCAGGTACAACACACCAAGGGTTTTAAAAACCCTGGATGCCATATTTGCTCTAATTGCAGATGAAAGCCCTCCATGTGCAGCATCTCTAGTAAGTGTCCCTGGACTAGCTAATAGTGTTTTTTTTTTTAGCTAAGTTCTGTCTGGAAGGTGTAGCCACGCTCAGTTTGCTCCGCTGTCTCCTAACCCCATAATATTACCTTTACACCTATCCATACAAACACACCCCCTCACTTCCTCCCAAATCCCCCACCCCTCTATTTCCTGTTTTCATACTACCTCCCATCTTTGCTCCTCCCCACACTTACCTACTATCCACTATCAAAGACTACTATACCTTACTCCCTTCCTCTCATCCTCTGTTCTACATCCCATAAAGTGACATGTCTCTTACAACTCAAACTATACTCTTACCTTCTCTACTCCTTATACTCTATCACCTCACCTCCTATCACTCACAAGTACCTACTCCTTATTTCCATCCCTCAAACACCACTCTTAACTCAAGTACTACACAGCAACCCTATCTACTAATTTGTCCCTCCATCCTTCCCCCCACCACTCCCATTCCTGAAATAAAAATATCTCCCCTTTAAAACATAATAACAAAGTCTACTTACTCAAATTAAAACCCCATTACAAACCTCTACTTCTATCTGGTGATATTCATCCTAACCCAAGCCCTGCAGACACTACCCTGAACAATAACCCCCCCCCCCATATCTAAACCTGCCAACTGCTCCAACCCACAAAAACAAGTATAATTCTGCTCTATCAATGTCAGGAGCCTTGTAAATAAAGTTCAAGAACTCCATGCTTTAACTATACTCTTGACATAGTTACCCTAACTAAAACATGGTTAAAACCACACCATCTGGACAATGAAATCATCCCTCCTGGCTATAATATCCTTAGATTAGATCTACCTAAAAGAAAAGGAGGAGGAGTCTCCGTACTCTACTCCAATTGTCTCTTACAAATCAGTCCGACACTAGACTTACCCTCCTTCTCACCAGCTGAACTCCTACTGACCAACTTCAAACTTAACAGTTTCAACACCATAACTGTTGCAGCAATCTATATTCCCCCTGGTGATATTAACATACTTGAGAACATCCTATCTCACCTCTCACATACCATCCACAATGAAATAATTATACTGGGAGATGTAAATATTGATTGGCTTGCAATACGAGCTCCCAACACTACTTCCTGTATAAACCTACATGGGTTTGAGCAGCTAATCACAGCCGCAACCTACATTAATAAATCTCGCCCCAACGTACATTAATAAATCTCGCCTACCTAGCTGTCTTCTTGACTGGATATTGGTCTCCCACCCTCAAAAGTATCATAACTACCAAACCCTTCCAAATGGCCTCAGTGACCACTGCCCTGTAACAGTTACCAAACATACTCCCCACCTTACCAAACCTAACAAATTTATTACCACCCTCTCACTTTCTCATTTCTGTCCTAACTCCTTCATTCACCAACTCTGCAAAATTAACTGGTCTTACCTCACCACTCATCCTTTAGATAAAGCTGTCCACTCCTTCATCACTACATTCCTAAACATTCTTAGCTCCCTTGCTCCTCTTTGCACAATTAGAATCAAATCGAATACCTCTGCCTGGCTCACTAAATCTACCAAACTCCTATACAACTAGATCCTACCCACTTTAAATAAGCATCTGCCTAACTATTAACTCATTTTGCCCTAAACAGCTTAAATAATATTGTAACTAGTCACATTTTCTTCTGCTAATTGTTTAAAACCTTGTTTGTAACAACTCACATACTTGTCTGCCAATTGTTAATACTCTGTATAATTGAATTGCCTGAGGAGCTTTTTTCTCTCCAGGCCTCTCCTTGGAAGATCCTATAGCTGATTGTTACTACTATGTTACTAAAATTTAATAAATTGTTTTCTAGTCTTGAGGAGCTTTTTCCCAGGTCTCTGCTGAAAATGAGCCAAAAGCTCAGCTAGACTAATCTGGTTAACAAATGTAAAGTAAATACAAAATAAAAAATGAGTATGCTACTTCTGGACATTTCTTGGAAATAAACCATCCAGCTGATGTTTTTGCATGTTAAAATCCAAGAATTCTCAACATTTTCACCATTCCATGAATGCATAGGTCTACCACAGAACCCCAGCAAAGCCTATAGCATCATTAAGGGTTCTAAGCCTGAATCAATAGTGTTTTTGATAAATGTTGAAATCATATAGTTCAAACATCACATTTTATCCAAGAGGTTTGTGATACTAGTTGGAAATGTTACAGAGTATGACATTCCTTGATGATTATTTGTTCATTTTTTTGGACATCAATGATTTAATTATATATATTCTACAAGATTATAGCCTGGCCCTTGGAATAGAAAAATAAAGCTATGAGCTGTTATCAAGTTATTTCTTGTGGTACAGGGTTTGATTCCCTCTCGCCCCATTTGCCAAGTATGTAACCTTGAACAAGTCACTTAACCAGACAGTGCTTTGGGACAGTTGGGAATTTTGGATAGACTCCTTAATGGTCTTGTAGATGACATGTCTAGTAACTGCCTTTGAAACTAAGACAACTTATTTTTCAGATGTGCAATGTTAAAAATATACTTGGATACTGCAAAGACATTTTTCAAGTATATGCATTTCGCAAAAAGCATTTCCAACAATAGGGGTCGCAGTTGCCCAGCATATGCTAAATTTGCATTAAGCAGATGGTAGAAACAGTGTCTACACAGTTCAGAAGACACTCCCAATGCTGTGTTCTATTTCTTGCTTTATTGTCAATGTGTTTATGATATGAAATGGTTCTGGAGTGGTTTACTGAATTTTTTTATTTTGAATGAATCCACTTTTGTATGTAATTGGCAGTACATGTACATAATTAGAAAATTTGGGTGGTATTCAGAAAAGAACAGTACAGTGCATAAAGTGACATAGTGTAGTACACAATGACTTGCAGACAGGGGGTGATTTTAAAAACACAGGTACCATAATAACACAAGCGGGAAAATAGTATGGTATACATTGCATGCAAATGGCTGCATAATGACAAAAAAGTGTTTGCCAGTATACTAATGAGAGCCATAATATATGCAAATGACAACCCCCGGGATTAATGAAGCTCTGCACAAGGACAGCGTTAGGCTTGCGCCGACCGTGCGGTGTAGAGATGGCACAGTAGCCCTATATGCATATTAATGAAAGCTCGCTGCCGCCACATCCACGAACACTGGAAACGTACGCGAGTGCAGAGGGCATGTCCAAGCACCGCACGCAGGTGTGGACATGTCGGCTGCTTACGTGCAACCTAAAATGCTGAATAGTACAGCCTGCCTCTAATAGTAATCACACCTGTCGGTGTCCGTGGATACTGAAACGTATGCAAAGCATGCAAGACAGTTTTGTGAACACAAAAATAAGAAACAAACACAAATGCACGTAGCTGAATATTGAGTCCCCATCCCTCGAACAAATGACATTTAAAACCCCGTGCCCATATTCCATTGTAGTGTCGATAGTTATACCAAGTGGAAGCAAAACGCATCGTGTTAGCACACCGCCAATAGCTAAGCCTAGCCCATTGGTCAGGGTTGCCACCTGTCCCACATTGTGAGGGACAGTCCCCCTATGGGCAGTTGTGTCCATACCAAAACCATTATAAATGTAAAATGTCCTGCGATCGTAGGACATAATTATGTCCCAAATCTTATGTAATAGTCCCATACAATACTAATTTTCATATGTAAAATACCTACATGTTACAAGAAACAGAATAAGCCAGTAAACGAAACAAAAGAAGCAGCTAAACTGCTACAACAATAAGCTTACATTTAGGCATAAAACAAAAGTACTATCCATTGTACTGACCGTGGGTATGTGTTGGCCTGTAAAATCTGATGTGTGTCCCGAATATATCCCATCCTGGCCATATGAAAAGGTGGCAACCCTACCAATGGTCAGAGCATTCGCCCAAAATCTGCCCATTTGAGGTCCAAGGCGTTCTTGTCAGGATGGGCTAAAGATGAACGGGTATTACCTGGGTCTGCCTACCATGTCATGAAAGATAAGTATTTGCGTGTACCTATGTGCATGATGTACAGCATGTGGAAGGTGAAAAATGCTAGGGTAGTCCTCACAACCATACAGGTACCAGAGATATGTAGTGTATGCAATGTGTTCCCTTGACCATGCCATGTGCCATCAACCAGAGAAGGGATGGATGGAGTGTGTGGAATATGGGTGTGGGGAGGGATGGGTAATGTAATAATTCGCCAAGGGGAGACTGTGTTGGATGCACAATAGGTGAACTGGAGGTGTATGAGGGAGCAGTGGGTGAATCAGAAAGAAACACAAAGAACAAACATACACATCTGCAATACAACCTGACAGGCCATACTGTAGAACACAATCACACAAACATATGAATATTAAAATGTACGATACACATGTACAGAAACGTCACTGGCACATACCCACATAATGGTCTGGCCTGAACTGAGCCATCCAACCACAACACACCTGGATGCATAATTGAATACCCATCATCCCCTCTACAGCACACAACCCCCCCATTCCTGAATGTCCACCAAATCCAGCCATACTCGGACTGCTATCTTGGCGCAGCCATATCTGCACATAGTGACCACTACTCATATCTAGTAGGCAGTCTCACCCTAGGCAGTCTCAGGATTGCAAACTATGTATCCCTTGCATGTATAACCCGATCACATTTTTGTAAATCCAAAAATATTGAAGGTTATTGGAGATTATTGGTCTGTTCAATTGTTGGACATCTCTCATGGGATAAGTATCCTGTGTTAACATCAAGCTTGGTGTCACGACATGATGTCCAGTTCTGTAGACATCTGGACATAAGTTATATGTGCAGTAGTGGTTCATGAGACTGCTCAGCCTTGAGCTGGTCATGCAGAACCTACTACCCAGGATTAAAGACCTGACCATGATGCAAGGCTCCCCACATGCATTATCGAGAATATATATATTACACATTCACATAGTGGCAGTTGGATATAGGGTGATTAAGGCGCTGACGTAAGCAGGGTACCTCCTGTCCCACTTTGTGAAGGACAGTCCCTGTTTGGGCAGGTGTGTCCTGCCCAAAAATAACACAATGGCAAATGTCCTGTGATTGTAGGAAATAATTATGTACCATATTTCATGTAACAGTTATTTCTGTATGTAAAATACATAAATTTTACAAGAAACAGAATAAGCAACTAAACTGCTACAAGAATAAGCTCTCATCTAGGAACATAAGTAAAGTTCTAAACCCTGTACTGACCACGGGTATGCGTCGGCCTGTAAAATCTGATGTGTGTCCTGAAAATGCCCCACTTTGTCCATTAGAAAAGGTGGCAGCCCAAGACGTAAGCGGGTATGCAAGCAGGTAGGTGGCAGTGATTAAACGGTATGTGGAATGTAAAAACACATGCATGTGTATGTAGAGACCGATATATATGGAGAGAGATATAAAGATACATATATATATATATATATATAGATATATAGCTATCGGTGAGCACACCTCTGCATCCTCAACCACAAGTAGAATGCTAAAAGTGGAAAGAACAATCTCCCCTTGCTAAGTCTGACTTTCAACTAAGTACAGGGCAGTCCTAGTCCCTAGCCGGACAAACCTAAACTAGGAAGACCATATGAACACTCTGACAATTGAACACACATATGTGCCAGGACTATAGGCTGTAGAGGTCTGAATATCCTTGGAGTGAGTCAACATGCGGCACGAGTCCAGATCAGTAGGGAATAGGGAATGACGCATGTGTAGTAGTGCATTTTTCCCAACAGGTAAATGGATGCTTGCTGTGTAAGTGAAGTGATGTGAAGTTATGAGGTGTGTGTTAGGGTAACTATGCACCATGGGTATACATATAAATGAGGCAGAACATCAATCGTGTAGTGGTTAGAGAATCTGCCTAACGAAAATGCATTCACAGTTCAAGGTCAACAATAGCACATATCATTTTACTTGTGGAAGTAATGTTGCTCTGCTGTAAAGCCAAAATTTAAACATGTAAAGGTGAACGTGTGTATCGCATGGGACTATTAACCAGTTCCTTTCAATCAAAGTGGTATTGTTATAATGTATAAGGCACAAATAAGCATAAATAAGTGACAGCAAACATATGTAATGCACAGTAAGCATAAGCGAGTGCGCCTGTGCGGGTGTAAGCAGCTCCCACCATAGGAAATGTATGTTTGTATGTACAGATGTGTCCTGTGATTTAGAGCAAAGACTACATATATTGTCTGTAGTAGTAGCATAAAACAATTATGTTCCTCTGAAACACCTAAATGTTATAGGTAACAGTATAAGCAACTATAATGCTACAAGAGTATCCTTTTATTTAGGTGAAACAGTGAAGTATACCCCTTTCTACTGAGTGTGGGTGTGTTGCCCTGCAAAGTTTGACATCTGTACATACAGGTCCTATAGGTTGCCACCTTTCCAAATGGCCAGAGTGGGACATATTCTGTGGAAATGTCATTCATTCTAGGACTAAACATACCTACAGCCATGCATAGTACAGGATTACACTTATTTGCACAAATAAAAGCTTCATCTAGTTGCATGTGAATTGCTTATGCTACTTCACATAACATATAGAAGTGTCATATATAAAATAACTGTTGTATGCAATCATTAATGAAACATTGAATATAATACTGTCCTGTAATCTGGACATGTGCTATGTCTTGATTATTTTCGCAGTGTCCCTCACAAAGTGGGACAGGTGGTTACCCTAATGTCAAACCTATAATAGGTATGTGGTAGCATGACCCATCCGGATGTGGCTACCACAACCCAACTACTCATTTGTAATGCAGGTTCTTGGTTTCCATGTATCAGCCAGATGAGAGCAGAGTGTATGCGGAACACACAAATATGATTAATTCACTGAACAGGCCACTGATTACATACAGTCGAATGCCATGCTGTCGCCTAATGGGCAGCCACTCCCGATACTGTAGTCATGTAGTCCGATGTGATAGGCATTACAAGGTGGGAGCAGATTGCAAGAGGAACACACAATTATGAATGATTCACCGGACAGGCCGCTGATTCCATACATTCGACCGCCATGCAGTCACCTAATGGCAGCTATTCCCGATACTGTAGTCAGGAGTGGCCTTAGGTCAACTGGTGCCCTAGGCAGAAGGCACAATGGCACCCCTCACCACACTACCCAGTGCCACCATCCTGGGCTACCTACACCAAATACTGGTAAAGTGCACCCACTAAAGTGGTGCCCTAGGCAGATGCTTAGTTGGTCTATGCCTAAGGCCGGCTATGACTGTAGTCATGTAGTCCGATGTGATAGGCATCACAAGGTATGCCTAAGAGGAACACATGAATATGAATGAATCTCCAGACAGGCCGCTGAATCCGTACAGACAAACGCCATGCCGTCGCCTAATGGGTGGCCAATCTCAATACTGGAGTCATGTAGTATGATGTAATAGGCATCACAAGGTAACACTGTGGTCCTCTCACACCCAGGGGTGTAAGTGACAGATGCAAGCACCAATGCCGGTGCATTAGCAAGTGTGGGAATGAGCGGGTGTAAGCGTGTTTGGCTACCAGTATGCGAGTATTGGATTGGTTAAGCAATGTAGAGGCTAATTGAGTGTAAGAGGCTTTAACCAGAGGATATTGTACAGCATGGTCATTCAACAGTATAGGAATGTATCCCATCATGTAGACGTATATGTGAGTGTTTATGTCCAGCATATAGGTACATACATATATAGAGATGTATCAGGGACATGCCATGTGGCAACAAAGCATGACAAACGAATGAAACGGAAAACACCAGCAACGCCTGTATTATGTAGTGGTGCTGCTCTATGTGATCACAAGACTCCCTCAGACAGACAATACTTGTACATTAGCCGTATACATTGGCCATATACATCACTCTGTGCCTGTAATGTACATTAACACAACAGTACCTGTCCAATCATTATGTGTGAACAGTACCCCTGCAATGTGCAACATCAACATTATGATAAAGGTAAATGGGGTAATCATAGAGGGACCGGTAGTGTTATGTGTACAATGGGGGTCATCCTCCTCACGTGTACCTGAACCATGTAGGAGTGATGTGCGTACCAGGACCATGTGCCTGAGGGCAGTGGTGAGGATAATAGTAGTATGTTATGATGCATATTACAAGGGTTTCATGTGTCCAGTGGGCACATGTGTGTAATGGACAGCTATGTATAGGGCAGATGGTGTGCCAGGAGCTGAATGGCCTTATGTGTCCGTAGGTGAGGGTCAGATGTTGGGGAAGGAGTGTAGGTATGGCAGTGGAGGATAGGTAGGAGCACAGAAATGACAGCAGACAGGGTTGGTATATGACATGTGGGGGGGGATACATCCTGGATAGGGATGGGTCTTCGACATTCCATGGGAACAGTGGGATGGAGGTATCCAGCCATGAGCAACTGCCACTGCACCTACATAGCTTCAAAGGAGGCAGTGCTGTGGGCTGTCCAGGACAGGCAGCATCACTCTGTAAATGTGACACTCCACCATTGAACTGACGTATCTGGCTTTGTAACCCCTTAAGAAGCCACCTATGAAACATGTCTGGGACTGCATGACAGCAGATATGCACCTGTCTGGTCCCGCTCCCAAGGGGACATGCTCCATCCTCAGTGGTCGAGCCTAGAGGAAGGTGGTGCATAGCCAACAGAGGCTGATGTTAATGGCTGGGCCCCAGATGTGCTAGTACCCGGTGCCATGGTCAGCTGAAGTGGGACAGGAGGATCTGCCAGGACCTACCAACCCATTCGGCCTATGGTGTTGTGTTTTAAACCCACATATGGCTTAGTGATAGACAACAGCATACAGGATTACCTACGACAGTATGCATAGATATCACCAGCAACCCAACAGATTGTATACATTTGCAGAGGGAGCACAACACATGCATATATACCACATGGCAACTGTACAATGTGTAATAGACGTGTGACTGCAGCTATGAACAGTTGCCCATCATTGGCTTGTCACTGGGAATCCCACACAGTGTCAGTCATACCACTGTCTCATGTGACACATGTCCAGTCAGGGATGCGATGGCAGTAACACATCCCTATCATCATGTACTGTCTGCAATCCCCACACCATGCTTCTGCTGTGCACAGAAGTGTGTTTAGTGTGTAACACAGGAGACAAATGGTTGTACACACTGACCTGTTCACAGATGGCCCTACAGATAGGGTTCCCTCATGAACAGAGTACTGTCATGTCTGTATTTTAACATGCAGAATAGCCATTACCACACACATGTTAAACAGGCAGTAGTCTTAATGCAGCATAGCTACACTAACATGCTGTAGTTGTATGGCACATCACCATCCTGTCATTAGGCTATTTTCCACTGTTGAAAATGATTGAGGTACATCCAGATATCATCTGCGATGCCCTGTCAGAACACCACATCCAGGTACCACTCACAGCGACTGTCATGGCCAGATAATAACATCTTTCCCTAGATAGTGTACTGTCTTTATCATGCGGATGGCTATGGGAACACCATCACAGTTGTACCACATGTAATCAGCTAGAGGAGGACTGCAATAGGTGCAGAGGCCATTGCCTGACCATTTCCATCTGTTACAATACACATGTTGCTGCTGTGCAGGTGTACACCTTTACATCCACCAGAGAGTGTGTGCGGGACAGGCAATGTACACCAGGGAAGGGTTTAAGACTTCACCATAATCTGCCACATGCTGAATAGTACAGGGTCAAACCCCTGACTACTCCTTACTATTACATGTGCATGACATTACTACATGTGCCACAGAGGCGCCATGTTGCAGTGCTGTAAGAACGTGTGTAGGTGAGTGAGTGCCATCTGCAACAGATATAGTAGACATACATTAGGTGTGGCATATGTCAGTCCACATGAACGGATGTCATTGTCACCACAACCACACTCTGATTGACACGCATTGCCACCTTTGCCAGGGTGGCAAATACACAATGTAATTACTTAGTTTGCCACACCGCAGTAATGCACAAGACCACATGCACCACAGGGGATATCTGGAGGTTCAATGGGCTAGCCCATGTGAAAGTGCTTGACACTGTTGGTATGCCAACGAGGTTTATACTGGGAGTGACTGTGGTTGGGAGCATCACAACCCACACACAGACACAAGGTGCCAGTACTGTCATGCAGGTATGCATTGCTCCATGGGTGTGTAGTGTTTGGCTGTGCAAGATGGCTGTACAAGGCTGGGTGAGGGGTAATCCTTGCCATTGTGTCACCCAACAATGGTGTGCAGTGCAGGGGTGTAGTGTCTGCAATGCCCCACACAGATGGGTACTGCAATATCTGGCCTGACATCCTGGTTACCAATGTGTAGGGCCATAGCTTTGCAATGCATGCCATGTCTGTGTTTGATAGTCCTTCACACGGACATTGCCTGGGATGTGCATGTCCCACATTACTGTACAGTGACATGTACAGGTGTACCTGGTTTGGCAGACACATGTAGTGTACACAACCTGTTATACCCATATATGCCAATACTGGCCTGGTGTGGCGAAATCTGCTTACAGTGAGCAGGTCGGCGTGGTGTCAGTGGCATGGGTCCATACAAGGGCACATGTGTACAGCATTGTCTGGCCTTAGTGGATCACATATGATGGCACCACATATGTTGCAGCCATTCAGTGTGGAACATAGTGAAGGTGCAATGTCCACATATTTGTGCCAATTGTACTGCTGTACAGGGTGCCATGTCCTCTGCAGGCCACTGTGGTTACACCATGCCTACTATCTGTCCTCCATGTGCATGTTACTAGCAACATAGTGGGATATCCTAGGCAAGGTTGTATGTGCATGGCAAATGGGTGCTGGACATATACTGGGTACTAGTAGGGCTGCGTACTTAGTTCACCAGCCCTTTTGCCAGATGTATGGGTATGGCTTGCCAACTCAGTGTGTGACTGACAGCTGTACTCCTCGTGAGGTGGCCAATGTGTCATAGGACTGATACTATATAGGAAAACTACAAAACCCGCTCCCAAACATGTCCAATGGTAAGACGATCATGGCCACCTCTACACAGGCTCTGACAGACAAACACACACTTGCCATGTCCTGTATACAAACCCCTACCGTATCACACTGCAGCAACATGCATTTAGGGCACGCCATACAGCAAATACTACAAAGCACTGTACTTATCTCATGCAGGCAGACACACACACTTGGCATGTCTGGGATTAGAGCACCGACCTAACTACTTTACTACATTATAGCATTACGCACTTACAGAATGTGCTACCGAGATTTCTGGGACACAGCACTCCCAGAGGTGTATTTGTAAATGGGTGACATTTTCGGCCTTGCTAACGGTGGGTATAAGAAATGCATGGAGTGTGAGCAGTACAAAGGTATTACTCAGTCCTCAGGCAAATGGGGAGACACACATATACATACAAGCCAAGTGTGGGTCTAGAACACTGACCTAACTACTTTATTACACTACAACATTACGCAGTTACAGAATGCGCTACCAAGATTACTGGGACACAGCACTCCGAGAGGTGTATTTGTAGATGGGTGACATTATCGGCCTTGCTAATGGTGGGTATAAGAAATGTATGGAGTGTGAGCAGTAAACAGGTATTACTCAGTCCTCAGGCAAATGGGGAGACACACACACATACACACACACACACGGCAAGTGTGGGACTTGAATACCAACCTAACTACTTTACTACACTACAGCATTACGCAGTTACAGAATGCGCTACTGAGATTACTGGGACACAGCACTCTCAGAGGTGTATTTGTAGATGGGTGACATCATCGGCCTTGCTAACGGTGGGTATACGAAATGTATGGAGTGTCAGCAGTATAAAGGTATTAGTCAGTCCTCAGGCAAATGGGGAGACACACACACACACACACACACACACACACACACATGGCAAGTGTGGGAGTAGAACTCTGACCTAACTACTTTATTACACTACAGCACTACGCAGTTACAGAATGTGCTACCAAGATTACTGGGACACAGCCGTCCCAGAGGTGTATTTGTAGATGGGTGACATCATAGGCCTTGCTAACAGTGGGTATAAGAAATGTATGGAGTGTGGCTAGTCTAAAAGCAATTTAGAGTCCACTGGCCAACTGAGACAGACATACACACACACACCAGTGTCGGGTATGGAACACCTGCCTATTTACAGTTTACTATTACAATACTACATATATACAAATCGCGCCACACAGACTACACATGTCAAGGCTGTCATTATGACTGTCTGGGAATGTGGATATCAACAGGGATGCTGGCAGTTAAGATGTACATACCTGTGAACCTGTGTGTTTAAAGTATGAATCCATCCTGACCTGGGGTATGCCCATCTGTGGAATGGACAATTACTACCACTATACAGGGTTACAATGGCCATGCCCATACACAGAGGCACATAACCAACACAAGGTGTCACTAGACATGATCGCACAGTAGCACAGGGCTGTTTAGAATGCACTGTGTCCATCTACACAAGGATATACTGGGCATGCTCATACACTTAGTAGCACAGGGGGCATGCTCACACACTTAGTACCACAGGGCTAGTCAGAATGCACTACTATGTGTCCATCTACACAAGGATATACTGGGCATGCTCATACTCTTAGTAGCACAGGGCTGACTGGGATGCACTCTGATGCTAAACACGGAGGGCCACAGTGGCCATGCTATTACAGGTAGACGTAAATAGCACATTGTTATGGGTTCTGGTGTTGGTAGTTGTCATTGTTAGCAGGAACGCTGCTCTACATATATTTGACACCGGTCTTTAACAAATCAGTTTTCATTCTGGGATGACATGGATGACAGTAGGCAGGCCTTTGTCACATATCACATGCATCCATGATACAAGGGAGTGTAGATATTCCCCAAGTTGCATCCGCCCACACAGTGCCATTCCAAGGCAAATGTCCTAAATACAGGTTAACTCCTATACACCTACAGGACAACTGCATTGTTTTCTTATGCTAATCAGTGCTAGATGTGTAGCGTCCATATACATAGCTAGCCACTGTAGATCCAACAATAGGGAGTACTAACATCTGTGCAGTGAGGAACACCTGGCTGATGTCTCTGTAGTGCAAAATAGCACTTCCACCATATACCTCAGAACCTAGCACTACCACCATATACCTCAGAACCAGACATGTGGGCCATAACACAGGTACGCAGCGCTCAAGGTGGTGTACCCACATACATAAAGGCCACTCACATGTACTGACCAGTCCTTCCATGAAAGGCATCACAGATGAGCCATGTGCAGGACACAGTGTCACATGTTGCATTCTAGGATGCAAACTGCAGACACCACCATGCCCTCAGACCACCACCATGCAACCATACATGTATGACAGACGAGTACGCCACCATGTGACCCTTGACCTGTGTACTGTACTGAGCTCTACATCAACTGTAGACAGTACACATGTGCTGACACAGTTACATCATGTGTTATGCAATGCAATGATACCACTGCCTGTGACCAGGTCAGCTGTACACATACCAAGGGCCCTCAGTACTGTCCACCATTAGCAGATGTCTGTACACCAGTACACACCCTCATGTATGGATATGACATAGATGTACCTACCCTGGGTATGTACATGCCACACACACAACATACCTGTAAATAGCATAGCTGTTGTATTCCTTTGTGCAAACAGGTGGCTACAGCCATTGCACACATGCACATGGAATGTAGGTCCATGGCTGCTGAATGCTAACAGTACATAAGGTGTGATATCAATTTTGACAGAGGTAACATCCCCTCTGTACTGGTCACCCATCATATCATACAACAGTCCATGTGCCATGTATGTTATTACACATATCCGCCAATTGCAATGCCGACAAACATGAATGTCAGGATTATAGGACCTACACACCTGTACATGTAGTGTTGTACATTCAGATAACATGCGTGTGCAGTTGCTGATGTATGCAGGTGGCATGTATCCTAGTACATCATACAGCTGCAATGCAGCCTCAATATTGCCAACTGTATATGGTGATATACTGAATGTACAGAAAGATGTACCACATGTATGGACAAATGTGTTGAAATAACTAAGTGGTGGGGCATCTTTGCAGATGGATGTTTGCTGTTGACAGCTCACAGGTGTGTCACAAGTGGTCCTACAATACCCTGTGTAACCGGGTAAGCAACGGTTTTGTTAATTGAAGGACATAACACACAACTTAGACAGCAGTCAGGGTGATAGCAAAGGTAAATCACTTGACACCTGTTAATAGATATGATGTCCCTAGTGCATATATCAGCACTGTAGTCACAGGAAGCATCAGTACAGTTTGTAACACGTGCAATACTGCTGTACATCTGACATACATAACATGAGCTAGGCAGGTCTGAGATTCACAGTACTGGCATGTGTGGTTGCGTATGTGTCCATATTTGTATTGTGGGGAATACATCTAATTTGTTACTCACTCTCCTGTACACTAGTGTACACATCTGTACAGACTGCAATGTATAAAGCAGGACATAGGCAGGGGCATGTATCTCACACATGTAAGGTATCTGTATGTGCATGACATAGGTGTATTAATTACTGAATGCCACAGTGTGTGTATGTAGAGCTGACTGGTCCCTGAGGTGAGGATGTATGTTACCATACTGAACTGATAGGACCCCTCCCACCATCCAAGCGATACATTCAACTATCCATGTTGATGTCCCTGATCTTAGGCCATACTGACTACCTGTACATGTATTCTCTGTGGCGCATCATGTAGGTGCACAGTACTGTAATGATGATTTGCACATAGGCAAGATTCCTCATCCCACCAGTAGCTACTGTGTGTGTTACTGTGTCGGTGAAGCTGTGAGTGTGTGTGTGTGTGTGTGTGTGTGTGTGTGTGTGTGTGTGTGTGTGTGTGTGTGTGTGTGTGTGTGTGTGTGCACATGTGTTACAGTGTCACTGAATACATGTGTGTCAATACCTGAGTGTGTGGGTGCAGTTGTGTGTTGGCATCCTGTCATGGGAACGTGTATTACTGATTCCCATAGAGGCAGCACACTTCCACTGGCCTCTACCCTTGTAATCAGCTAAACCACTCTCTTACCTCACCACTCCATGTAACTGTACCTGTGATGTCACCCTTTATGGATGTCACGTCTGTGGCCACAGTAGCTTAATACACAGCTATCATGCTCTTGGAACAGTAGACGTGTTTGTAACGTGGGACATTCTCACTGGTGTGTGGCAGCTACATGGTGCATGCTGGTATATTCATACATACTTGTGAGTAGTCCACATTAACATATGGGACACTTAACTGCAAACACTGACATCCACCGGCACGTGCAATTAGACCTGAAGAAGGACAGCAGAACAACATGACCAACATGCATTTACTGTTGTTACACACGACACATACTGTTAGTATTGTACACCTGTACTACATGGTATATCTGCTGACTGACAACAGTCCTCAACATTTGTAGACTACACATATCATCCTAGTCTGTACATCCTGTGCATCAGACCATATGAGCATGTCCCTGCACTGATGGTCTGGATGTCAGGGATGTGGCAAAGGCATCATCATATGCACAGCGTGTTAATGTTTGCTGGAGGCCTAGGCTGCACTGTTGTTAAACAAGACACATACTGTTAACAGTATTGTACACCTGTACTACATGGTATATCTGCTCACTGTCAGCAGTCCACAACATTTGTAAACTACACATATCCTAGTCTGTTCACTCTGTGCATCAGACCATATGAGCATGTCCCTGCACCAATGGTGTGGATGTCAGGGATGCGGCACAGGCATCATCATATGCACAGGGTGTTAATGTTTGCCAGAGTCCTAGGCTGCACCATTGGATGACATCATGTGTGTGGGTTTGGGCCTTTGATATAACTGGGCATGTGTGGATGTTATGTGTGTGTTGCGGTGCCCTACATATGTGTCCAGTGTGTGTGTGTATATCTCCACACAGTTCTCCCATGTGTCTGGCCTACACAGGGGTATTATTGACAGTTGCAGACTGTACAGGTATGACAGTTCACGGTATCTGGCCATGGACATGTGGCCTGTGCCTGCCAGGGGGTTGCATGGGCACTACCAGACAGAGGTGCAGATTGGGTACTGTCTGATGTCACTAGTCCACTGGAACTGTGTCCTTGTTGAGACCATCCCAGGCCACGTACACATGGCCTGCTGTGTTGTGGTGTGGACAGCACAGCACCAGATGCACTGCTGCTGCTATCAAGATGCACTGCTGCTGCTACCGCCACTATGGGATCAGGCATGTGAGGTAGCTTGTACACATAGACCTGACACAGGTAATGTAGCAGGCCTACATCCACATGCCCGATGCCTCACTCCTACCAGATGTTCCAACACAAACAGCTCATGCTCTCGGATTGTCATGCCATGGTCAAGGACTCCAACCATGTCACCCAACCATCTATCCAAAGCATCAGCAGTCTGCTGTTGAGCATTTACCATTGCCTGGATGCTGTTGTTTAAAGAACGGACAGCAGCCCTCTGTAGCCTCTGATCTTCTCTGTTATGCCATTCAGCACATGCTTGTGCCTCCATTACAGCCTGAAACATGCGTCTGGTGACACCAGCTGCTGTGCTCTGTCATGCAGGAGCATGTTGGCCAGAGGTCCTCCTACGAGCAGCACTGGCCACGTGCCTGTGTGGGCACCACCAGTAGTTTGGCTGATACCATGGTGTGCAGGCACACTTTCCATAGCACCCACACGTTCCTGTTCCAAGCTACCATGAGCCAACTGTCCTTCCTCTATGGCCACTGGTGATGGGGTATGTGCAGGTATGGGATATGTGTGCGGGAATGAGGTTGATATAGATGGAATGGCAACCAATGGTACAGTTTCAGGCCATGACATCTCTGCCTGTGACCCAATCATACATTTATCATCACTGCTAGAATCTGTGGGGGCACTAACATCTGATGTACCGCAGGAGGGCAATGCACCTACATCACCTTTGAGGGCAGACAAGAATGGTACATTACAATCTATACAATAGACACACACACATGTGATATAACAGAAGGCATGTAACGCAGACAATGATAGTGGTGGTTATCGTACATCCCTAGGTTGCACACAGCATGCATGTGTGATAGCAGACAGCATGCAAATTACACAATCATAGTAATGGTTAGCATACAACCCTGTGTTACACCATGTGGACCAGCACAGGTTAACAGTACACCTGCCTGATGTGTGGCATATGACCTTGATGATCACATGTAGTATGACGTGATCTCCTGACATGTGCAATGACATGCATGCATGTTTAATGCAATGGTGTCCTGTCGAATATACAGTGGGGCAATGGTCTACCAATTCAGTGTTGTCTGTCCACCCTACAGATATACTGCAAATTTAGCTGATGTGCATGGCCATTGCAGGGAATCATGAGGAGTCTCTAGTGCTATACAGTGTGAGTTACAGACTGTGTTCAGATACAATACATATACTATGGAATGTGACCCACGTCACTGAGGTGTATACACACTAAACCATGATGTGGAAGTTGTGACACAGGTCACTGATGGGTATACGGATGACACTCCTGCACATCTGCAACCATATAGCTGCAGCCTGGCAACTATGGGCAGACATGGCGAACACGTCGGTACACCATGTCCCACATGACATCTGTGTACCACACACACACACACACACACACACACACACACACACACACACACACACACACACATGAGGAGCTAGTGTGGCATTTATGTCCATCACCAGCAACGGGAATGTACTGTATCTGTGGCCTGATGTGGATACTGTACAGGTAACTGCTGTCATGTTGCAACACTCTCAAGATGTTCAACACATCCTATGTGGTGGATTGATGTTACGCCTACACAAGATGTGCACAGGCCTGTAGGATGTCTAGCATTCCACATCTACATTATGACCATTATACAAAGGCCATGGCTGAATCATGTGTAGCCATTGTATGACAGGGTGTACACACATGCACAACACTTCTAGTGTGTGTGTTGCTCCATGTCTCTGGCCATCCTCCATGGTCATGTGTGTACATGTGTTATCCAAAGTATAGTGATGGGCATCTATTTCACATGTCTGTGTTGTCCCATATGACACATATGCTCCACTGACAACAGGGTTATGCAGATAAAGGGTGGTATGTGGGATATGTTTTCAGTTTAGGTAGGCAGTGTTGCAGCCAGGCCAATAGACGTCATGGATATGTCAAGATAGCACATCACATTGTGTGACATTCATAGCAGGGCTATGATCCACACTGGTGAAACCTGTGTGCTGGCCATACTCCAGCCCACTGTATAGTACTGTTTGTATTCACCACATGTTTAGATGAGATCTGTTGTACGTTCCTAAAGTGAACAGCACCTCCACCATTGTATGCACAGCTGTCAACACATCTGGCAATAAAGTTTGTGGATTCATGTCGGTGAGATGATTCACATAGTTTGCAAGTGTGGCACATGGATAGTCATTGTAATGCATTGCAAGTCCGACCTGTATATTGTGACAGGTCATACATTATGTGTACATGTTGTGAATGGTCACATGGCAGATATATTTTTCCTGATAAATAACACTCTCACCTGCAATGGGCTGCTGTCACCGTGGAATGCCAGCTGTACCTAAATAGGAGTAACACAGCAGTATGAGCATAATCTACCCTTGTATAAAGGCTACAGGGAACAATGTGCATAACACATACACCAGTACAGTAGACTATGCTATGGTGTATGCACATTTGTGCATACACAGAGTAGCATACTATAGTATGTGGCATGTGTGTATACATGCCTTGCATATGATGTTACATTAGATATTGTATAGTGACACATGCAGCTATATGGAATAAAGTTGTTTTAGGTGCAGTACTGACTTACCAGGCAACTCCAGGCTCAGTGGTTGAGAGACACCCACCTCCACAATATCGGCTAAGGCTTATGAATGTGGCTCTGCAGGTGTTCCCAGGTTGGCTAGTAGCTCCTCGGTACATGTGAGTGGGAGCTGGTTTGGTGGTCCACCACCTGTTGCACCTTGTTCCCTGGCGATTGCATTCACATGCTGTTTCGCCCATCTAATGAGGTCTGTACAGTGTCTGTGCACCTGCTGGTATGTGTGGTTGTGGCCACCCACATCATTAACTCTCCGAAGTTCCATCCATAGGGCATCCCGCTGCTGTTCATCCAGTGGCACATGGCTGAACAGGATTTCATGATTATCAAGTAGGTATGGGATGAGGGTCTCATCCTCCAAGCGTGTAAAAGGGGGAAGCCTTACGCGCGGCATACCTGGAAGACATAATGATGGAGACAGGTCACAGTACGGCAGAGACATACAGAGCTACAGCTGAACATACATGTGTATCACATTACTTCAGTTTAAATAGTTGTATTTGCAAACCTACATGACACTGACGTGTTTGTGTCACACACATGTGACACTCAATGTTGAGTAGATATTATTACCATATATGTGTGTGTGTCACCTGATTACATTGCTCATACTCAATATGGTTGCTGTCTTGATGTGGGCATGTCTGTTTGCCTGTACTGGTGTTCCTACCTATCAGCGCATGGCTGGATGTGTCCACATTAATGCAGTCGACCTTGATGCAGTGTATATGTCACATATAAGGACTTACACTGCCTTAACAGATATGACCTGTGACCCTGCAGACATGCTCACATAAGGTTTTACATGTATGTGTTCTGCCATATACATCTAGATGGCACTGTACATCGATTCAACATCCTGACATGTATCACCTATGTTGCACATGTGATACACATGGGACACTGGCTAGCCAGAAGGTATTTGCAGGGATGAATATCAACTATGGCATGTACAGTCAAAGTCAACTAGTGGGCTATATGCCATGGGCCATGTATGCATCTAGAATGAAAGGTTACTTGGCAGTAGCTGACAGGCGGGTCTGTGGGGCCAGGTGGAGCAGTGCCACATTACTGATCCACAGGGTTAATGATACATATACCATGCGGTCATCACACCATGTCTGAGAGGCAAGTGATGTGCAGCTTTGACAGACAGGAATGCATAGCATGGCAGGACTATGTCAAGTGTATGGGACAAGGATCTGTCCAGCATGTGATAGGTGGATGTCCATGAAGTATGTGTACGAGATCAGGATGAGTACGTGTAGCATGACCGACATCACTGGGTTGGACATGGATTTATTCAGGGTATGCATCATGCTACATAGTGGAGATGAGGAATGGGAAGGCTGGTGTAGGCCATCTGCACATGGCCAATACTCCTTAAAGGAAATACGTGATCTGAAATGGGTCACTTGAGTGGTCTGTATGGCTGGACAATGATCTCTATATTCATGAATGGCACCCTATTATTATTAGGGTTGCCACATATGACTCCCAGACAGGTGTGGTGACGTAGCTATCACAGGAAAGATAACTGCCCAGCTGCATCCCTCACACACGTGTCCATTATGATGACCGCTGACTAGGTGGTAGTTCATGGGTACAGGTTATTAACATAGGGGTGACAATGCGAGTCAGCTATTGCTCCTAGGTCATAGTCATTCACATACTTCAATAGGCAGATGCCTTCTGTTTGTCTGTGAGGTATGGACTACAATGAGGGGGAGTAGTATTCAATAACCCTGACATACTGTAGCTGCCACTGGTGTGATGATCACATATTATTCAGACGCCTTCTGTTGTGTTGTTTCTGCCAGCAGTCCTGTTGCTAAACACTCCTGTGGCATAGGAATGTACATCTAGTATACAAAGTGTAGGTGGTACACAGTATGGGTGATGATGTCCTATGACTTGGCAAGGTTATGATATGCAGTATGACATCAGCCATACTGTCATCTACATATGTACTGCTGACATCACTTAAGTGATCAAGGTTCATGGCCTTCCAGACCAGACTCAGCAGGGTAGTAGTGCAGTACTTCCCATTATCAGTGGTGTCTCCCCCTTTGTTGGGTTGTGATTCCTGTTGGTGTGCACCATTCAGTGTGTACACAACCTGACATGGAGCTATGTTTTACATGATGTGTATGTGGAGAGCATCTTGTTTTGCCATATGTGTATGACACAACCTGTGATGTGGGCAGGTCCCATGCAGACTGAGTGCAGCTTGTACCTGCATAGTTGTGGGTACAGGGACCCTGTGGTGTACATGGATATATGCTTGTGCACCTGTTGGAGTAGGGGCCGTGTTTTTATATTATCCAAGACCCTATCTGGATTGCTTATTCATGCTAAGCACTTGTTCAGGACTTGTAAACAGTATGTAAGCTAATGATTACTATAGCACTCAATCTTCCACATCACCTACAGGTAAGGGTGAACAGGTTTTGTACATTTCTCACTTGCATAGAGTAAAGTAGCTGTTGTACTCACTTTCCTCACTTATCTAGGTGAATGTAGGCATATCCAAGAGTCAACTGCCAGTGTTCTCATCTGTCTATCTGATGAATCTGGACATCTTGAACACATTGCCTCATGTACACAGAGAAGCCTCTCCGCCTACTACCCAACACTACAACCTGTGAGAGATCCACTCATCTAGCCAAACTGGAGGTAAAGGTCTCTCCAACCAAGCCTGACCCTGACTGTCATGTGGAGAAGGTACACAGTCGCACAACACCACACTCATCACATAAGCCTCACTGTATCTACCCCACCATTAATTGGGAAAACTACTCGTGTACCAACACATTTGCTCAACAGTTTCTGGAATTCATAAACACCAATGCCCTGACTCAACATATCCACACACCCACCAGGGGCAACAATATCCTAGACCTAGTCATTACCAACATGAGTGACTGGTGCTCCACACGTGAAGCCAACTCCTCGTTGGTCCAATCAGACCATGTGCTGAACACCATTGATATCCACATCCTACACCTACCCCCATTAAGTGAACCACAGTATAATATGTCTACAAGGCCAACTACATGCTTCTTTAGGCAGACATGGTGGACATCATGACACCCATGCAGATGGACAGTACTGTTACAACTGCTGAATCCTACACAAATGCACTCTATAAGCACTTACAGGAGTGCATGGCTTGTGCTATCCCAAACGGAACCAGGACGCTATACCCATAATTAACTAAACCAATCTGGTGGTCCCCTGCCATAAACATATTGTACTACAGAAGGAAGACACTGTTGCAAACGAGAGTATAATACCATGCGTGGAGGAGATCCCTTGCCAGCCTCAGTAAGAAGGTGAGATCCCTTATACTATCCTCCAAAGCTAGCTATGAAAACTTTAACGCAACTTATACTAATAACAACCACAGAGCCTCGATGTCAACAACCAGATCTGCTCTGAGTTACAGCACAAAGGTACGAACATTACAGAAACAATGGATATCGGCAACATCCTTGTAGATCCCTCTCAAAGTTGCACACACTGAAGGTGATATCACAGCATCCATGGGACTGGACAACATCCCAGGCTGCGTTTTACATGAACTTCAGATCATACTGTCTCCTCACCTATGCGACATGTTCAATACTAGCCTCACATCAGGCATAGTGCCCCCGAATGGCGCACAGCAACAGTTATCCTACTCCACAAATGTGGCACCACAACAGACCATGGGACCTATTTCCCTATAGGTCTGACTAGCCTGGTTTGCAAGGCTATGGTGCACATCATGGATCACTGTCAGAGACATTGGGTATCTCCCAACCCTTAACCCCTCCCTGTTTGGCATTAAGGCCGTACCATGCCTCCTAAACCTGGTGGGCTTCTTAGAGACAGTTACCGAGGCATTAGATGAGGTAAGGAGGTCCACACAGCCTACCTAGATCTCTCATAGGCTTTCAACACCATTCCTCCTCCTGGTATTATCAACATACCCATCTGCCTGAACATTAACCCCTATGTCATGTGGTGGTTTGCAAAGTGGCTCACAGACAGAACACACACAGTAGGAGTTGCATACCCTAGGTCCGACTGTATACCAGTTACAACTGCCGTCCCCCAGGGCTCATTCCTAGGACTTCTCATGTTCGGTATATACTTCTCTGTCATACAGACAAGCACAGGAGGGCTTTGGCTGAAAAGGTTTGCAGGACAACTGCAAACTAGGGGACATAATTGTTTCCCCAGCTGTTACAGACATCCTCTGGAAGGGTCGTACTGAGACGGATACCTGGTGTTAATATCATGGCGTTAAGCCGAATGCCTAAAAGTGCATAGTCATCAACTTTGGATATAACTAATTACCCGGGGACTACCACATAGGTGCTAGTCCCCTACATACAAAAAAGGTAATACGGGATCCGGAAACACCAGTTGATAGCAATCTCTCCTTTGATACCCATAATGACAAGGTGGTTGGAATATCCTTCTACATGGCCCCCCTAATCTCTAATGGGTTCGCATCCAGATCAGAGGGGCCATTGTGACTCCTACACATGTCATATCAGACCCATCAAAGGATACAACACCCCATTTGGGATATACCTTACAAGACAACCACAACAGCTTGGAAGACCACACCAGTACCACCCCAAGAGGATTACTGACCTCAAACAGATGACCTATGCAGCCCAACGAAACTCCAGCTGTACTCAATTGCATAACGCATACTCACAGGTGATCTCTGCTTGACATACAAGGCCCATGTCCAACCCTGTATTGCTGGATATGCTCCACCTAAACAGAAGCCCCTGAGAGCCACATGCTCTAGGGATATACACCTAACCACAACAGTGAGTAGGACGTGCTGAACGGATAGATTCCTGACCCGGACACTTCCTATGCTTTGGAACGCGATTCCAATGTAAATCAGGCAGGGCCCCTCATGAGCATTCTTCAAGGGAAACCTTGCTGTGTGGATGGGAGGCAGACATGTACCCAGTGATCACTGCAGTGGCTCTGCTGGACAGAGGCACAGGGAACTATTGGCTCTGTCGTTCAGTGGCACAGGGAACAAACCTATGGGGTGGTGAAAGACAACACACACTAGCTAGGCTTACAGATACCCTTGGTAAGACAGCCTAGTACAAACCTTTGCACATATTACATGTCTTATGTGTATGGATAGTTAAATAGCTCTTCCATTTTACTTTGCTATCATGCTGATAAACTGTCGGCTCACTAAAAGACATATGTATCCTGTTATTGTGTATTGTAAATGCCGACTGACATAACTAATGTTTGCCTACCATTACAGTAATGCTATGTAGAGTGCCACGGTGGTGCAGCAGTAGCATTGTTGCCTCACGGCAAGACGTTCTCCCATTCGATTCTCTGCTGGAGTGCGGGGAGTGCCTTCTGTGTGGAGTTTGCATGTCCTCCCCACGACTGGCTGGGCATTCAAAAGACATGCGTAAATGGGCGTGCCTTCATTGAAGGTTGAACATCAAGCTGGCACCTCGGCATTCGTTAAAATCTACTGCCAATCATTAGCGGACAGGAGTTCCACTGTGGCGACCCCTAACTGGGAAAAGCCGAAAGACAAACAACAACAAAACAGTAATGCTATGTAGCTTGTAATACATATCTGCCTACAATACTGCACATTACGCAGTTATTGGCACAATATCCCACAATGCAAAACATACTTGCATAGTGGCCCGACTGTCCACATGTTATTCTCTGTATTACACCGATACATATGGCTACAGTTACAATATATCAACATATACTATCCCCTGTTATAGCACATACTTGTTGAACCAACTCTGCTACTGACGTCGGCTGGTGAGGAGTATTTCTGTTCAAAGCCTTTATATAGCATCCCTTGTGGTGTATGCAGTGTTTGCCTTGTGACCTACAGCAGTACACACAAATACAACAAGCATGACTATGCTCAACAATACATTACTACAAGATAACTGTTTCCACTATATGGATTGCATGCACTTTAAATACTACAGAATAGTACCACATACACAGACATACTGACTGTTCTACATACCTTATTAGTAACCCGACGTATTGTTAACAGTTGATTCAATCTTTTTCGGTTTGTGTTTCAATGTTATTTGTAATGTTCTGCTGGTATATACGGATGGTTTGAATGTGTGATGAGACATTCTTTTCTAGTTAATTATCTGTAACATGTGGTATCCTGTCCACCAATTGCTGTTCAAAAGTAGTTAATTGGATGCACATCAGCTGTGCAGCTACTCCATTAGCCGATACCATGGCAACAGTGGTGTATAGGTGAGTACTCCTTTTAGCGTTGTCCGTTTGCCTTACTTTTGAGGCAAACAGCCTAGATGTGTTATTGCCAATATATTTCAACAGCTATATGGAGACACACAGAGATATATTAGCTTCATGACTCCCGTGTACTGTGTGTAATGGCTAGACTATTTAGTTCTACATGTGAGTACAGCTGTTATATTTCAGAACAGTGCTACTTATGCAGGGTTTGTTTGTACCTGACACTTCTGCAGATGTTTAAGTCTGGCAAGGATGTTTGGCCAGCTCAAGGCAGTATGGCTATGCATGAACTGTTATGTGGTGTAGAGTGTGCTCGCCAGACATCCTTGATTTGGTGTACAAGTGTATCATACTGTGCTGTTACTCACTAATTGTTAACACATCCCGGTGTACGCACAACCCTTTGAAATGGGATTAGTGTAAACAAACCCTATTACATCAGCAGCTGTTCCATTGTATAACAGCCGCTATTTCACTTAGGGCCATGTTAATGTGTCTCGGACAAGGTATGTTAAGGCTTCTGCAGATGTCGTACAGCATGTGAATGATTTCTGATGTTATTACAGTTTGTATTGTAATATGTTTGGGTGTGGGGGTGATGTTGGTCGGTGTGCTTAGCAAATGCAGGTGTGTATGAACTGCTTTTATACAAAATCGCTATGTGTGTGAGGGTTCCTTCCCTATTTGAACACCTATCGTTTTGTGGACTAATACAATGGTATTTGCAGGCTGATTCATTAAGGCACTGTTATGTGGTTCCTGTATAGCATGCAGGTGATGTTAGTCCTTTAATCCCTTTGGTAGTACATCTGAATGTAATAACGTGTTGCTACATGATAGCTGTGTATTTCTGTCATAGGTATTTGCAGCCATCATAGTTGTGTTGGTGACTGACCCTCTTTGGCTAGGGTTGCCACCTTTTCATATGTCCATAGTGGGTCCTTTTCAGGACACACATCTGATTTTACAGGCTGACACAAACCCACAGTTAGTACAAGGGATACAACTTTTCTTTCTTTCCTAATTATAAACTTATTCTTGTAGCAGTTTACTAGCTTATCCTGTTTCCTGTACCATGTAGGTACTTTAGATACAGAAACAACTATTGTATGCAACTGTTACAGTACATATGGGACATAATTATGTCCTACAATCCCAGGACATTTGCCACATTTAATATATTTGGTCAGGACACAACCACACAAAGAGGGAGTGTCCCTCGCAAAGTGGAACAGGTGGTAACACTATCATTGGCTCATGTCCATAGCACATATTTGTAATGGTGTATAGGCATATACTCTGCATATCCTTTGTTCATAAAGGTTGGTAGTGGCAGAATGTGTGATTGCTATGGTCTATGTTATACACATATGTGAACACTTCAACCGCTGTATACGGGAGAACTACGGAATTCTGACACCACAGTGTTCTGACACACACAGTCCCAGGAACAGACTCCCATACCCCACATTACCAACATTGACAGTAACTCGCGAAGGTAACACAAACATGGAACACACACATGCACACACAGACACACTGCTACCCAACACATCCAAACAAACCATCCTAGACTACGTATGAGCAGGTGGCCAAGCCCCCCTACACACCCCATGTAGGTGTCTGCGCCCCACACACACCACCCACTACTTTAATATTCTACATCCTAGGTTGCGCAAACAGACGCACAAAGCTAACCCAACACCACACATTACAGTCCCCCAACAACACACACAGAACACACACTTACACGCACACACTACAGCCTTAAGAAACACACATACACACAGTAACCTACCCAAACCGCAAAACCAGAACCACTGACTAACTGTCCATTAACATTGTGAGATTACACCTCGTGCATCTGATGTTTCGGTACTGTGTTCTTTCAGAAATTAAGCCTCGGGATTACATGCGTCGATATGTGGTAGGTATCCCATTTATATGTACCTCCATGGTTATGTAGATGTTTTTAACCTATCTATATATCTACATATATATATGTATATCCCCATATATCGACATATCTCTCTCTCTCCCCCTCTCTCTATATATATATATATATGATTGTGTGTGTGCATGTATATACATATATATATATATATAAATAAAAATACACCTTTCATTGTGTATATGTCAGTTTGTCCTATTTCAACACATTCCTACCCTCTGTGTTTTATCTTGTCAGTATACATGACTGCCATTGGTACATCTCAGGTAGCTTAGTGGTATGTTATTGTGATGAATGTGTACATGGTTGCATGTTCTAATCCTGGCAGTGATATCTTACCTCTCAGAGCAGGCACTGGTAGTGTAAGGGTGATGAACGCACATTTCAGTGGTTGTGTGTTCCACATGTTTATTATTCTGTGGAGAACTACCTATATGTGCAAGCTGTGTTTTAAGATATACTATGTAACATGTTCACATCTGTGGAGATTCCTGTCAGGGACACTCCCCATTATTTGGAAACACATCCATGATTACATTATACAAAATGTGGAATACATTATACAAAACCCCTCACTAACACTCCGGGGAATCCTTGCAGAGTGGGTGGTGAACAGTAGCTACACCCCAGGGATCCCACAAGTGGCTCTGCTCCACAGAGGGACAGTTAGTTTATTGATGGGGTGGCGACAGCAGACACATTTTGCCTATGCTTATGAGTGGCCTCGGTGGTTGGGCATGTACCTACCTATGTATCTATGAACCTGTACATACAGTATGGACACATGCTGATAGCTTAATATACTGTTCAGGTGTTGACTTACCTTGTGCCAATGGCGGTTGTGTGTACAATAGTTGAGGGCTACCTATGTAGGATGCACACAGTAGACCACCTATACATGACAATTTACAGGTGGTCATGTGTGTGTGTGCCATCCATGTTTGCTGTGTGTGCAGGTGGATAAGGGTGTCAGTCTATGAGTGCCTACACTGCCAGTGTGTGTGCTATATGTTCCCTCTTTGCCAAGGCATGGGCATACTGGGCATGCCTCCGTCTGCCTACTGGGGCTAGCACAGGGTGGTTGTGGTCTCAGCCCTCCTGTGCCTGTGGGTCCCTTGGCAATTGTGGTGGGCTGTGAGGGCCTTCACCATTCTGTCCTTGCTGCAGCTGTTTCTGTAGGATCATATTGTGTAGCATGGCACATAATATGAAGATGTGGACACACGCTCCTGGAGAGTACTGCAAGGCTCCACCAGATCACGTGCTCTATGATGATTCTGGTTTCTGCGTGTGCCTCATTATGGCGTTCTTGCATGGCTGTGTGTGTATTTCTGATGGGTGTCATCATTCACGGTTCCAGTGCATAGCCAGCATCCACCATCAGGTGGCCATATGGGATGTCCCCCCTAACAAATACCTGATACAGCTGTCAGGCATGCTAGATGTGGGAGTTTTGATAGCTTCCAGGACTGCCAGCACACACACATCCATGATAGCACCCTGGGCATTGCACATGACCTGGCAGTTGATGGAGGGGGAATCCCTAGCATTTTATGCAGCACATTTTATGTAGCACCTACCCTGCTCACCGGATGGTGACCTGATGTGTATGTGCGTGCAGTCTATTGCACCCAGTACCTCCAGGTAGTCTGCCACATGGTCGAAGAGATGCATATTGCTGGCCAACTCCTCCTGTGTTCAGGGGAAGTGTATGTGCTCATTGGCATGTGGTAACATGGCATCCAGGAACTGGTGGAGTACCCTGGATGCTGATGCCTGTGAGATCCCCATGATTTCCCCAGTTGGCCTTTAGAAGGTACCTGTGGCTAGTATTCTCAAGCTTACACATACCTTTGTGTCCACTGGGATGGGTTCCCCTCTGTTACTTCTGGCTCTGAGGCATGGCTGGCATAGCTCAACAAGTTGCTGTATGATGTCCCTGTCCACCTGTAATGCACTACTATCTCCAGATCATGTAGCCCCTCATAGGTTACACTGGGTCTGAACACTCATCTCCTCCTCCTGTGCCCGAGATCGTTGTCAGCATCATCATCCACACCACTATCAGTCTCCAACACATGCTGGTGAATCAAAGATATGGTAGCCCCTAACATATTCATATTAAAATTTACCCGTCTGTATACACCAATGGTGCAGAGTGTCTGGGAATACACAAGTGTGTGGGGCTTTCATGCCTTATACTATTGTGCAATGGATGATGTTGGTGTAATTGGGTGTGTTTGTGCTATTCCAGCTGCAAGATATCTTAATTATTGGTTTTACAGCAGGTACTGCTATTGTGGGGCCTTTGGTGTTGACTTACACTTGTCTGCCGTGATTCATCTATTGCTCTTTACTTCTATTTTCAACTTTTATTTTTATTTATTTTATTTTTTATTTTACATTTGTTGACCGGGCTAGTCTAACTGGAGAAATTTCCATTTTCAGTAGAGGCCCGGGGAGAAAAGCTCCACAGAGAATACATTAAGGCAAACATACTAGTGTTTTAAATAAAGTTTTAAAAGACAGAAACTAACAACTCTACAGTTATTCATTATTACTAGTGAGTTTAATACTGACTCACATAGTTACAGTCACAAAAAATACTTATATAACTATAATATACTAAGTCTGATAAAGATAACTAAATGAAATAAATACTACCACACACAGTTAAACTCAAAGACATCATATAAAGTTAAAAAATACTTTGAGAGATAAAGATAAGGTAGGAAGTATGAGAATGAGAGCTAAGAATATGAGAAATTAGAAGGAAGGAAAGCAAGTAAGATAGTCAGCAAGCAATGAGAGCTAGAAGCCAGTCTATAAGCAAAGTAGTAGGAAAACAAGTGGCAGAAGAAGAGGAAAGCCAGGTGGGATAGAGATAGTAATGAAGTGAAGTTTAATGTAATGATGCAATGGTTGTTATGTTGCTAGGAAGTAGATTCCATTTTCTACCTACTGAATTGGTGAAAATGAGTTGAGAGAGTATAGGGGTGTTCGTTGGATGGTACAGGATTTTATGGGCAATAGTGAGTTGTTGGGTTGCAAGATAGTTTTGGAATTCTGGCCAGCCTAGTAGTTTCACATCCCATTGTCAGGCATGCATCCAGCTACCGCTTTTCTTGTTTTGTGCTTCCACAACCCAGGATTGTGTTGGGAAATGTGTTATGTAGCTGATCTACAGCAAGTTTGCTTTGTTCTGCTGTGACAGTTTTATTTTCTTTGCTGTGCGGCAACTCCCCTTTCCTATTCTGCAGGTAGCTGCTAGCAGCCTTGTTAGCTGTTGTCTATGGCCCACTGTGAGTTTCTAGGTGTTAATTACACTTTTGTACTCCAATTACCATGCTGCAGCATCTCCTTATTGTCTTCCCATATCCTTCCTATTTCAGCTGTGGTGTGCGCTGCGCACATCTGTTTACCAGGTTTCATGTGCGTTTTCATCCATATTCACATGAACTTTCGGTTACCTTGTGTGCTCTTAGCTAAGCAAAGCTATGGCTACTTCCACACCCCTATCCTGCAGCTTTGCTTAGCAACACCCAACATGGATTAGCAATGATCCAATGTGCTTACAGATTCGGTGGCACGCCCCTCCCTTGATGTCATATTTCCCTCCAGGCCACTCCTCGGTGTTGTAATGCTATGCCATGTGGTACATCCTTACTCTGGTGGGACATTTGTGATTCAGTATTACTTGAATCGTTTGCATGGCATTGACTGCTAATTCCCAGTTACCACACGGAACACTGTCCCAGACCCTTAGCAACCCTTGCGCCATGGTTGTGGTGTAGCATGTGTGCCATTGACTATTATGGGGATATAATGAATTGCGTTACATTACAGTTTTATGACATCTAAATATATTTTCATTATGATCCCGTTTGCGCACCGATGCACTGCGGTTTTACTTTGCATTGGTGTGGTTATGAAATTAAATGTTAGTTTTTATATGTTGTGCATGTTGTTTTATGCCATTGGCTATATATGTAGCCATTGGCATATATTAACATTATAACACATAAGTTTGGTCTGCATTCATGGCTCTGATTTTATGTTTGACAACATGTAAACCTTTTTTTTAGTTTACATTTCTACATGCTTATGCTATGCCTGCACAACTTCATGAATCGCAATATACCTTCATTTGCATGGTACATGCACCGGGAGCTGTGCAGCTCTGGTGTACGCTGGTAGTGCACATGGAAACGGCTCTTACCTGAATCGCTCAACAGCCATATTTGGCGCTAGATCATCGACGCTACTCCGGCGCATGGTGCAAGCTTCATGAATCCTGGGGATCATCTAACATGGTGATATAATTCAGAAATGTACAAAATCAGTGCAACAAGCCATGGTAATCAGCTTATTTGAGCACCGTAATATTTTCAGTGTTCAGTTGTATTAATTGCATTAAGATACTAAGAATAGCATGTCCTTATGTCTAGGTTCATAGATACAAATGAGGCTAGCTTCCATTGTGGGTTATTTTAAGCCTAGCCAATTTTGCTTTTTTGTGCTCGAATTAACCTATTCCATGTGGTTAGATTGGCCTCACCCATCCCATGGTCAATAATTATATATTACCCTCAATGAGTATAACTGGGATCACACTATAAATGATTTGAAGGAACCCATGCATGGGATAAACCATTTTGGAGCTGCCTCTGTCCATTAATGCAGGGGGCAGTCTGGAGATATATTTTCTGTTTTCAATCCCTAGATCCAGCTTGCACTTGAATATGGAAAGGGATGAACTCTGTTGACTGTGGATGGGGAGTCTATTCCAGTGCAGCATTATCCTCTGCGAGTTATACTTACTCCTCCAAACTGTTCTGTTGATGTTGCAGAAGAAGTTTTGATCCCTAGACTGAATATTTCTGATGTGCAGTAAATCCATCAATATTGGGTTGGAGGATGCCTTGTATGCCAGACACAGGTCACTTCCTAGCAATTGCTTTGTATGCTTTTAGTAAAGTATCTCTGTAGGGATTACAGCTGTTGCATGTGTCTGGACAGTTGCCTGTCCAAGTGGGCTTTATATTCAATGACCTGCCTAATGAGGGTTGAGTAAAGGGGGGACAATGATATACCTACACACAATCTCTGTGTTTATAACCTGTGCAATATAGATGGACTTTCTTACAACAATTGACACATGCTGGTCAAAGGTTAGGTCACTCTCCATATAAGTTCCCAAATCCCAAAAAACTGTGTCAACTATATTGACAATGCGGTAGTTCCCTGGAGTAGATTATTGCTCAAAGGATACAGTGATGCATTTTTTTGGCATTTACTTTCAGTCCATGATTTTTGGCACCAGTTATTTATTTGGAACAAACCTTCCAGCGGGATGGTTGTCATTTGGGGATTCAATGACTGCTCCTAGTTTGCACACATCTCAGTCTTAGATGGACAGGGCCATTTGATATTGGCTTTAACTTCCAAAAAGTAGAAAAGTAGATGCCAAACAGGAGAAGACCCCAGCACAGAACCCTGGGGGACTCAACTGATGAGTGGTCTCTTTGTGGTAATAACTTCCCCTATTTTGATTTCCTGCATCCTATCTGGAAGCCAGCTGGCAATCCAGTAGGTGACATAGTGGTTTACTCACAGTTTTTTAGCTTTGCTAGTATGCCTGAGTGGGGAATTGTGTCAAAAACTTTGGCCAGGTTGATGTACAGGGTGTGTACCATTTTGCCTTCATCTGTTGCTTTGGTGACCTTTTCAAAAAAATCCACCAGAATTTTTTATTACCAAAAAAAAAAAATATCAGGTTGAGTAAGTATGACCTGCCCTTGATGAATCCAAATAATAATCATGGTTTGCACCACTGCCCAATGAATTTCACAAAAGTCTGAAAGTGACTTGACATACTATCACCTCCACAACCAGGACACAGATGATGCTTACCATATGGACAATGACATCATAGGGGAGGTAATAGACATATGCCATCCCATGTGGAATCAAGGGATCTGAGTTGACTGCCTATTCCAGTTGATACAAAGGTCTGTGTGGCATTAGCTTTATTTGTTACAATAACATTTTCAACATAAGACAGGGGGCAATTTAGTAGTTTCATAGCTGTCTGTCTTGTAAATTCTGCCGTACTTCCTTGAGGTGATGCTTCAGCACGTGAGGAGCAGATTTGACTTTTGCAGACAGCTGAGGAGAGAAATGCCAATATGCAGGTATTCTATAGCATAATCAGTTTCTCTGAGGTCCTGGTAGCCAGTGACTGCACACACATTACCAAATGGCCCCGCCTGTCACACAAGGCATTCAGTCTAGGCATCAGAAAGCTTCAACTCCATTGTCTGTTAGGTGATGTGCAGTGCACAATGTATAATACAAAAATGAGTCTGTGTACCAGCTAGGCAGTTCTCATGATTCCAACATCTAAAACACATGCAAACTATATCAGTGCTTTGTATGGGATGACTTTTCAAAGGGTTATCTAGCTGATAGGTGTGCATATTACCACCAACACTGTCTCTGATAATCTGGTTCCATAAACAAATGAAACATGCCACTAAGAAATTTAAACTCCATTTTCTATCACAGGTGATGCTAGATACACCATAGAACAGTAGCTGATCACATCCAATCACCAGACCTTAACAGAGATGATGTATAACACTGCACAGTCATAGACACATAACACCATCAAACATGCATTTGGATAGCTGAAAGATCATTTCCTCTGCTTGGATTAATCTGGTGTTTGCAGCAGTATGCTCCACAGTCCTGCAACAAAATATTCATGGCATATGCTATGCCACAAAATATGGTGCTATGAAAAATGCTACAAATTGGTGGCACCATAACATTCCCCTACATACCTTTGGATTGGGGTTGGTATAATGGTTATGGTATTTACCTGCCAAATACAAGATGCAGGGTTTAAGTTTCACCTTAAAAAGAGAAATTGCTTAAGTGTAAAATAGCCCACAAGGGCAGATAGTCTAGTACTTGGCTAGGAGCCCATGAATCTGTGACAACAATGTGAGAAGAGCTGGGTAAAAATGTTTGCAGCAGCTGTCTGTGTCAGGATTCACATGTGAGACAGAATTGGGTACAATATGTCCTCTCACTGACAAAGAGGTGGCAATCAGCTTTACCATTTTTTTTTTGCTATCTGATTTTTATTAGCATTTTTAAAAACACAAATACAAAAACAAAACCATAATTCACACAATACAAATAGGTTCAGAACAGATAAATGAAAATATCTTCATACAATCCTGCTTAAGAACAGATGCATTCAGTAATTGATGTAACAAAAATAAATATTTAGCTTCTTTAATCAAGTGAATAGGATACTAGCTGATTAAAAACACAAAAAGAAAGTGTAGAAAGGATTTGCTGAGAGGTATTTGTTTGTACAGGACTGTGAAGATATATCATTATTCCTAAATCCTGTTTGATTTAACTATATACAATATATATAAGCGACTGTCACTAAGTGGGAGGGAATTAGTATAAGGAAACTAGAATGTAATGCCTGCACAAATGTGAAAAAAGATAACATAAAGGGTCACAATAACTGTAATTCTACAAAGGTTCTGCTGGAGAAAAGTAATGAGGAGAAGGTGTTTACAGATAGTAGGAGGAGAAATGGAGAACAACCTAAGTAGGATAATGATTTAGAACATCCAGAAGGTTATTCCAATATTTCTGAAAGTAACTTAACTTCTTTTTGCTTGTAGGGCAATCAGCTTTACCCTTGTCAAAAATATGCATGCCATATGTGCACACAAGTAGCATATCCATTTCCTGTATGGTGGACTTCTTCAGCCATTGCTGTTCCTTTGGCCACACATGCTAGGACATGTACATCAGTGGGTTACACATGTGGATCAATGTGTGTGTATGCAAAACAGTCCATACCATCCAAAAATTACTTACATTCTGCCCTGTGCATCCTTATGGTGGCCACAGCTCTGTGTGGTACTGTACTGTAATCTTTGACACTGAGCCATATTCTGCCAGCTGAGGGCATGTTATGTACCATCCCCTGTGGCATGTGCTATTGTCTGTGTCCATATGGCAATGTAAGACATCACCTTTATAGCAGAACAATGAATGAGTCTGAATGTGGCCTCCAGGTATTGTCAAATTGAGCCCACCAACATGACTGCAACCTGTCATGCCAGTTTTCTGTGACTTATCTTGTTAAGCACTCTCCACCGATGCCTGCAACCTATTCTGACAGTTCTCTATATCTTATGTTTTCACGCACCAACCCAGCAGGACTCCAACTTTACATATTCCTGCAGTTTTACATATTCCTGCAGTTTGCCTAAGTTTTTATTCTTCGGTTTATTTTGTTTAATATGCTGTTTAGAAATCATGCACCCTCACACTCAGACACTGGAAATAATTTAATGCAATGAACATTCAATGTCAGTTGTTTATTTTTCCTGAATATGAATAAAATAGTAAAGTAGTAGCAATGCAGCTTATGAAGTTGTATGTTTCCACAACAAAACAGTTCCATTTTCCAGAGTTATTATGGTCTATTTGAAGGATGCACACCATCAGTTTGCATGTTGCTGTTGTTGTGTATCATTGAAAGACACAGTTTTTCTATAATCACTTGGATGGTATGAGGCAATTTCACTCAAGGTCAGAACAGGAATAAACAATAACATTGTAATAACATTGTCAAATAGAACAAAAACATTATTACAAAGGGATGCATCTAGAGCATTTCTCCTGAAGCCTCCACTGAAAATTGGCTTTGTTGCAAGTTGGACTTTCCCGGTAATCAAATGCAAAGTAAATGAATACAATAAATAAAAAAAAACACTGCTGCTCTAACTTTAATACATGGTTGAGTTATTTTAGCAGACTACATAAATATGATCAGAACCTACTCAGAAGTGGCTCACCAAAGAAACAGTGGAAGAGAATAAAAAACAAAAAGGGTTATGCAACTCCTGATGTTTTTTTTTCATGAATTACTATGTCCAGACAAAAATGTGTAGAATATCTTGGCTATTTCTCTAGTTAATAGTAATCTCCTTCAAGGCATCCTTCTGCAGTTATTTTCATTACTAATCAGATCTTTATCTGACCACTTTAATTTTTGGATCAAAGGTTAAGTTATACATGAAGACAGATCACAGCTGTTTCATTTAGCTTGCCAGTAGTAGATAAACTATAAAGCTGAAAATTTCACCAGGCTACTTTAGAGTAGATTTGAATCTGTAAAAGAAGTGGACACCTTATCCTTTTTAATTATGGGAAATGTTTTTTTTTTTTGTTAAGGAAATTGCAAAATGTCCTTACCCAAAGTACTTGATTTATGAAAAGTGTAAGGGATTTACATTGTGCATGGATCAGATAATAAAGGAAATAAAACTGTTTACCATGAAACCTATACATCAGTGTATTCATTATCACTACTGAAGTTGGTTAAGCTGTATTACTTTGTGTTATGTCATATGGAAACAGTTCTTTAATTTTCATGACTGTTGCTTATAGGTTCATATGTTGGTACTATACTATAGGCCCTATGGCCTATACAAGCCTAGCCATAACAATTCCCTGGATATTTCTTCCCACAGTATTTACTTCCCTGGACCCTTGTCTAGCAGGGCGACTGACGTGATTCCCCAGGGTGACTTTCCTATCATCCAATCATAAAGGTTCCTTTTGAAGAGGGCCAAGGAGGCGCTCCGTTTGACATGTATGGGCAGTCTGCTCCAGAGTATGGGGAGCCTCTGGGTCAGGAACCTATCCCTTCAGCATGTTTTGTTCATTTTGATGACAAGGTTTAGATCCTTGGAGCATGTGGTTCTGAGGGATTGGGATTTCTTTAAGTGGAGCATGTCGAACAGCTCAGGGTTTGACATGGCCTTGTATGTTAAGCAGAGATTGCCTTTGAGTAGACAATATGCCACAGAGTATAGAAGGAGTTTTTTTAGATGGTCAGTATATGGCATCTGCTTTAGGCCTGTGATTCTTTTACTGAGGTATTTCTGTGGCCTTTCCAACTGTTGCAGATGTGTTGTGAGGTTCATACCAAATGGGGCATTATACTCTATAATGGGTCTAATGAGGGATGAGTACAGTGGGACAATGAACTCCTTTTTTCTGGATGAAAAGCCCTTAGTAATGAGGAGTGCCACATAGAAGAATTTCCTGACTGTTGTGGCAGTGTGGTTATTGAAGGTGAGACCCCTGTCCATCTGTGTCCCTAAGTCTCTCATAACACTTTCGATGTTTAGTGTACTGCCACCTATGTGGTAATTCATGGGTACATGTTTTTTCCAAAGAGGATAACTATACATTTCTTGGCATTAAGCTTGATCCCATAGCTCTGGCACCAGGCATCTGTTTCTGTAAGGCCCTTTTGTAGAATATCCACATCATTTGGGGATTCAATAATGGCTCCCAGTTTGCAGTCATCTGTGAACTTTGTTAGCCAGAGTCCCTTAGTGTTGGCCTGTACTTCAGAGAAGTAGATGCCAAACAAGAGGGGTCCCAGGACTGAACCCTAAGGTACTCCACTTGTCTGGAGCTGGATTTGCAGTCGGCTACTTTTACAATCTGGGTTCTGTCAGTAAGCCAGTTGGCAACCCATCGAGTGACGTAGGGATTTATGCCCAGCTTAGTAAGTTTATCTATGATTCCAGAGGGGGGAATGGTGTTGAAGGCCATGGCGAGGTCCATATAGGCTGTGTAGACCTATTTACCCTCTTCCACAGCTCTGGAGACTGATTTGAAGAAGTCAATCAAGTTCAGAAGACAAGATCGGCCCTTCACCAATGCAAACTTGGTGGGGTCCAGTGTTTTTAGGTTGCCAATGTCTTGGTTTATAAGTTCCATGATAATGCGTTCCCTGCCCTTGCAGATCAGGCTCATCAGACTGATGGGACGGTAGTTCCCAGGATCCAAGGTGGATCCCCCCTTGTGGAGTGGGATAACTGTAGCCATGCACCACTCAGTGGGCACGAAGACTGAGGTGAGGCTATGATTAAACATGACACGTAGTACATAGCCTGGGATGTCATCTGTTCCCATGGATGCTGCATTCTTAGCTTCGAAGAGTGTGGTTTCTGCCTGTGTGGCCATGATTACCGGAATGTGGCAATCTTTTGGTATTAAGATGGGCCCTTTAGGGGGTGAGAGGGGGGTGAAGTGTGCACTAAATTGATCTGCCAGGATATTGGCAACATCCTTGGGATCAGTATATTTAATGCCATTCTGTTGTAGCTCAGAGCAGATCTGAGCATTGCCATTTAGATTCTTGACATAACTATAGAATGCCTTGTGGTTGTCTTTGGAATCTTTGGCAATTTTATTTTCGTAACTAGCTTTTGAGGATTTTATGAGGGATCTCAGCTTCTTACTGAGGCTGGTGAGGTAGTTTTTTGCATCTTGGGATTTTCCTCTTTTCTGCAACAGTTTCTTCCATCTGATGTATAGTTTGTTTATAGCAGGGGACTACCAGATTGGCTTCCTTTTTTTGGAGGAGAGCATCTGGTTCTATTTGGGAATGACATGATTCATGCACGAGTGGATGTGCTTGTAAAGTGCCTTAGTGTAGGATTCTGCAGTCGAACTTTCAGATCCCGTCTGCATGGGTGTCATGATGTTTGTCACTTCTGACTTCAGTAGCATGAAGTTGGGTTTGGAGAAGTTTTTTAAGGAGGTTTCCTTACTGGGTGGTGGGGGTGGGATGTAGATGTCAAGGGTGATTTGCTTATGGTCAGACCTGACCAATGAGAGGGGTAACCACTGGTGTGGAGCATCTATCTCCCATGTTGGTAATAACCAGGTCTAGGATATTGGAGCCCCTAGTGGGATAATGGATTAGTTGATCCAGGGTGTTGGAATTTATGAATTCCAAGAACCGTTGGGAAAAGGAGTTGGTACCCATGTAGTTTTCCCAGTTAATGGCAGTGTAGTTGAAATCACCCAGTATTAGGGTGTTTGGTTGTATCTTAATATTTTACAGTATGTTTAGGAAGGTGTAGTGAGAATCTTGGGGTATGGTGGTGGATCTGTAGCAAGCTACAATTTGGACTGCAGTCTTATCTAGTGTTAGTTGCACCTGGAGAATTCCAGATGCATTGTGTTGAGCAACTGGCCTGGAGCTGTGAATATCCTTGGTGAATATGGACACTCCTCCACCTTTAGTGCTTCGGTCTTGGTTTTGTGGCCAAAAAGTGTGGTAAGAGTTGTAGCCTGGTATTGCAGGGGTGCTCTCTGGAGCCTTGAACCAGGTCTCATTTACTGCACAGATATCGATGTTCTCCATTTTTAGGAGTGCCTCCAGAAAGTGCATTTTGAGGTTTAGACTTCTAGCGTTGAGTAGCATTACCTTCAGATTTTGCATGCTTGTATCTGTTACGGTGGTGGTTTTGTCCTTTGAACCTTGCCTAAAAAAGGCACTATAGGGGTGGAAAGAGCTTTAGCCAGTAACCTGAATCCTAGGGGTGACAGGTGCAGACCCTCTCTGGCAAAGCATCGTGGTTTGTCAATCATGTCGTCCAAGGCAGACAGATACTGGATCCCCTTTGAATGACACCAGAAGCTTAGCCAATTGTTGAAGTCAATAATTTTGTCCTTATACTGTGGTATCATTCTGGGCGAAGGCAGGATGCTGCTCAGGGCTAGGGTCATACCTACCTGGGCCACATGATCTGAGAGCTCTTCCATGTCTCTTTTCATGTAGTCCAGGGAGGTACATCTCAAGTCATTCACTCCAGCATGGACAATGACAGAGTCGTATTTGTACTTGTTGTGGAGTGACATCAGTGCATGCATTATGTGGCGGATCCTGGCACCCGACAGGCAGCTGACTGTAATTTTCTCCTTGTTCAGTCTGGTGAGTGGGACATCAGTGTGCCTGACTATAGAGTCACCTATAAGTGTTGGGTACATTGTCTTGCCTTAGAGGCTGTTGTTGGGTGGTACACTGGTGTTGTGAGCTATGTGTCACTTTGCTTGTGACTGATGTTTGTTTGTGTTTCAGCTTCGGAGGTCCTTGTTGCTTGGGCAGGTTAATGTTAAGGGCCACCGCATATGTGCATTTAGTGTTGCTATGTGTGGGTATTGATGGTGTGGGTTTTGAAGGGCCATGAGTTGCTTGAGGTGTAGTGCAGGTGTTAACCCTCTCCTCTTGACTGTCTAACACAATCTTGGCTGGAGAGAGCTTTGCTTCCAGTTTGGCTATGTAAGTGCCTCTCTCGCAGGTTATAGTGTTGGGTGGTAGGAGGAGAGGGTTACCTGTGTACATGAGGCAGTTGCCGCATTGCCCCTGTATGCCCAGATTCACCAAGTGGACAGGAGAAATCACCGGAAGCTGACCCTTGGACATGCCTGTTTAGGTGCCTTTTTTGTAAAATGTAAGAGCTGTTTTCCCTTACCTTTGCAAGGTACTTTGCAATTATAGGCTGTTTAGTGCCTACGATTAATTTCTCCTTATTGACAAAGAGCTGAGTGCTTGTATCAGTTTCAGGCATCTTAGTGCTTTCCGGCAGGTTCTAGAGAAAGTGCTAGTCACAGCGGTTCAGATTTTATTGCTACTACTGAGAAACCAGATAGTTCTAAGGGGAAAATTTGAAGAGCAGACTTTCTGGCACCTGGAATAGTTTAACTGTAGCCTTGCAGTGCTGCACAATGCGAACACACACGTTTTTAAGCCAGAAAGCTGAAAGGGATAGAAATCATCCCAAAAAGGCTAATACAATTACAATTTCAGACCTGGAAACCACTCCTCTAGCGTTAGATAGGCAGTACAATGCTCACCACTCCCATTGATAAGCAGAAGGACTTCCCTCTACCACAGAAAGTTCTGGATAGCTCTGAACACAGAAAATAAAGTCCTGAGACAAGCAAAGCCTGGAATCTGGACTGGCAGAGAAAGGTGGAAAATGAGCAAACAAGATAATATTTTTTTTTTTTTTGGTTAAAACAGGCTAAACAATGCAATAATGCAGTAAATAAACACAGAAAAAGCTAACACACTTGAGTGTGTAGTCCTAAACAGTAAATGCAATTAAAACTCTACACAATTAGCAATTTAAAACTTTTTAAACGAATCAGGGCAAGTGCACAACTGAAAAATGATTTAAGAGGCAGTAATACAGCAGAATAAGTAGCTAATCTACCTATACAGAGAAGTCTATATATACAGAAAAGCAGCTAAAACACAGACAATTCAGATGCATGGCAACCTAGAGCACTTGAGTTGTAGCAAAATTAAGGCAAATACAGTTATAATAAATGCTCTAAAATATACTCTGTATTTCCAAAATGTTTGAGAAGTACAGTCAGAACACAAGGAGATTCAGGCAATTTTTTTATTTAGAAAGGGAGAAAGGAGGAACAGAAGGCCTTTTCAGATGTTCTCTCTGTATTAGGTAGAATGAGCTTTCTTCAACATATTTGGTTTATGTATTAAATTTTAGTTATTTTGGATTACTTTGCTTTACTCATATATTCACCCTATAAGTTTATTACATCCTAACAATACAATGTGCAAACTCACTAGTCTCATACTTCAACCTTCCATTTCAAAAATTGTCGCTTCCAAGTCAACTTAGTCATCCAAATCATATGTGATAAATAAAATGTGAGAAGTTCCTTACAAGATCATTCTCTGCCAATAAAGTAGGTCCCACTTGCTAAAGCAGACACATGCTCTTGTCTGATGATACATCCTTTTAAGTCCCTTATTTTTGAAAGAAAAGTTCTGTGACTGTCTCCTACAGTGATATGGCTCTTACTCTTTAAATGTCTACTTTTTACAGATATACATTGCTAATGGCAATGTTTGAATATGACCAAGGAACATGGTTGGCCATCATCTTGAGACAATAGTAGTAATAATAAACTATTTAACAAATTAGAACATTTACAGTTTCAAAAACAAGGGGCAAAACTGCAAGTTAAAGTTTACTTTTGCTTCAGTCGATATGTTTTTGAATGGTTTTTAACTAAGCCCCTTCTTAAGTGCTGCAAAAAACTGTCAAAGTTAACCTAAATAGTAACGACATGGGCAGTTTAATTCACAAATCCACAAAACACATGCATACTTGAAACTGTAAAGTAACCAAAGAAATGCATGATAATGTATAAAAAGAGTTTTTTTTTCCCTTGGGGAACAAGCCTCCTTGTTTCATGACCTTAGTCCCATACTCCCTCCACACCATGTTAATTTATTATTGTCACTTCTAGGTCACTGAAACTCTGATAGAGTGATCAGTATCAGAAATTAAAAACTGTCTTGCTGTTTTTCTTGATGCCCACTGTCTCAGAAGTCTGAGAAAAAAATAGAAAAAAATAGCACAATTCAAGCATCACCAAATAGCTCCTGCATGGAGTGAGCAATGGGGTACAACCAATTATCTCCAAGTAATTGTGGTATGAGTAATCTCACAGCAAAGTACTGAATGTAAACCCAGGAAGCCAGTATACATTTAGGGATAGCATTATAATTTCAAGTCTGTCTGGATCAGCTAGCTATGCCTTCTTCACCAGTTACCCACTAACCATACCTGTTTAAGCCATATAAGTAGTATTGTCCATACACCCCTGCCCTCACTCAGAATAAACATATAATGATGTGTGACCAGATTTTATTAAAACAGCACCATCAAATTTATATTTATTCCAGCATTAAACAATCAGGACTGTAACAGTTTTGCAGCAAAACAAATGAAACATATTTAAGGCACCAAAGTATAAAGCTACATAATAAATACATGCTGGGCAGCTTTACGGACTGCTCATCTCAGAATAAATGCATTGTCCAAAGCAGTATTTGAATATCACTCGTAACTATTCAGATCCTTTCTACTAGCAGTATAGTATACCACAAGCACCTAAACGTAGGTAACCCAGCCCAAGAAAATAAAAGGAGTAAAGAGATTCCCTTCGCAAAGAAGGCAAACTAACCCCTAAATTCCACCCACAAAGCTGACTGAAATGGTAGCCTGCTCTGCTTTTTCCTTTCATGGGTGTAACTACCAAATTGTATCAACCTCTTAACCAGGTAATTCTTTAAAGTTTTTAGCATGAGCTGCATCACTCATGCTAGAAAGACCCTTCCAGTGTCATGTGCCCATTTGTTATTCAAAAACAAGCTAGTCATGATATGGTAAGACCTCATTATCAGATAATTTGCATGTTTCTGGAATCTCGGTTATTACAATGATGTGCAAATCATGGTAGTAACCTGCTGCTCATGTAGATTGTGGCATCCACCCAATCAATGTCTCACACAAACAAGTATATAAACATGAACACATACACACACACACACACACACACACACACACACACACACACACACACACACACACACACACACACACACACACACACACACACAAACACACACCATAGACTCCATACCTATGCCAACCCTATCTAGCCTCTTGTGGTTAAACCCCACTCTTGTAATATTTTAATGCCATTACTGCCCTGGTGGCCTGGTGTATCCTCCCCACTCCTGATTCTGTTATGATCTTAGTACTAGTATGCCACTTTATAGAATCATTACTGGTGCTGTGTTTATCCCTCAGTCAACTGATCCCCTTATGATGTTGGTGTCAATATGGCAATACCTCCCTGAATAAACATTGCTGCTTTTATGACACACCACTGCCCAATCCCCATACTACATCTGTGCCAATATGGCACTGTACAGAGTACATCTCCCCCCCCCCCCACCTCAGTCCCTGTAGTAATGCTGGTGCAGGTGCAGCACTTTAAACATTAATCCCTAGACTACTGTGGTTCCCCTACTACTTTATCCCTATTTTGGTGTCAGTGCCATTTTGCCACTTTTAAAATAAGCACTGGTTTCTAGTAGTTCCCACCACCACTTTCATGTTTGGCAGTTGAACATGGCCTTTGGCTGCATTCACTACACACATCCCCACATGTTGTGGGGATGGCCAAGCTGATCTACACCACAGAGTGCTTTCTAGAATCATGCCACAGTGTAAATGCCATCTTGGAGGTAGTTCCAGGGAGAGATCACTTGGCTAAGTAGCATATGCCTCTCCACTGGAATGCCTCATTAGCATTCATTATGGCCATAGGTCCAGCCCTTTGTGGTGCTGCACATCTTCATGTTGGAGGACCATGCAGCTCAGTGTAAGGGTGTATCCTGAATAACAAAAGGGTACCACAAGGTACATATGCCAGTGCACATGTAACAGTACCATCGTGAATACAGCCCTAAATCTTTTAACAACAAAAAAAAAACGAACATTAAACAAATCCAAAATCTCAATTAAGTGCACTCCATCCTGCCTAAACCACACATAGGTAGACTTAATTGGGGTGCTGGGAGGGTGCTATAGCTCTCCCATTAGTGATTATGTTAAGAAGTAATCAACCAGCAACTCATAAAATAGTTTTGAATCAGGGTTTACCATATTACAATTTCAGCTGTAAACTGCACATGCAGGCAAACTTTTGGGTTATTGTTTATCTTTTTCATTGTGAAAACAGACCATCTGGAGGTGCAAAATGTTGCCATTAGGGCAATTAGCAGATAATCACTTGACCATTTCTCAGCAGAAGAAATTCTGAAAGTAGTCTGAGTCTCCCATTTGTAATCATAAAACATGACAATGATAGTCTCCCACTGTTATTTTTGTTTCATCTGGTACAATATAAAAAAGTTACATACTTACCATAACATTCCATCTGTGTTGTCCATTTTCATTCTTCCTGAACTAATGGGATCAGATCCGATACTTGGATCTAACTCAGATGTTGTACATACTACATCATGGCCTCCAACAAACTCTTGATCTCTTCCCCTACCCACAATGCATCACTCCAACATGCCTCAGATCTTGTTTGCAGCTTGACAGGAAGATTATAAAAGACATGCCGTAACTGGAGTACAACACAAAGAACATAAGTGTCTCATTCCACTGGAAGTTAGTTATTATAAAATGGTTGTGGATGGTGGGTGGGGAGTTGAGGAAGAATGAAAATGGACAACACAGATGAAACATTATGGTAAGTACATAACTTCTTTATCTTATGTTGTCAATCTTCATTCATTCCTCAACTAATGGGGCAGAGTCCCCAGATACCTAAACTCCTGGGTGGACTCTAAGGAAGGATATCCCTGAGTATAGTTGAACCAAAGGCTGGTCTTCCCCTTGAGAACAGATCTAGTTTGTAATGAGTGATAAAGATATGCGGATTTGACCAGGTTGCAGTCACACATATATCATCCATAGAGGCTCTAGACTGGAATACAGCAGAAGTTGCTATTAGCTGTAGCTGAATGAGCCTTTAAGGATTTTTGGTAAGGGGAGATGCAATTTGTTATAGATAAAGGAGATGCAATTTGTCAGCCATCTAGCTAGAATTACCTTTGTAACCAATTTGTCAAAATAACTGATCCGTCTTGCTAATCTTTTTTGTTCTGTCTAGGTAGAAATGCAATTGTCTATGAACATTCAGTAAGTGCGGCATATATTCCCCTTTATTTTTTATATTGTAGGAAAAATGCTGTCAGGTTAATGGCTTGATTAATGCTGGATTCTGACATACCTTAGAAAGGAAGGAAGCATTAGTACTTAACGTGACCCTATCCTTATGAAAAATCAAATATGGGGGCTTGGAAAGTAATACTTGAAGTTCTGAAATTCTTCTAGCAGATGTAATTGCTACTAAAAAGACTGTTTTCAGGTTAAAAATGTAAGATCACATTTATCTGGAGGTTCAAAGGGAGAGTCTATTAGGGTTTACAGTACCAACGTTAAATCCCATGGTGAGATGGGGTCTTTATACAGGGATCTTAGAAGAACAGTACCTTTCAAAAATGCTTTGTACAGTTTAGAGGAAGACAGAGAAGAATTTTGAGATCCCACATACAAGTTAGAGATTGCTGCTAGCTGAACTTTAATAACTGATGAATTGGCGCACTCATGAAATAAACTTGCTAAAAATTCTAGATCAGAAGGAATTGGAGCTGAGAAGGGGGTCTGTCTGATTCTGTTCTGGCCAATAAACAAACCTTCCCCATTTACTCCTGTAGAGTTTCCTAGTAGAAGGTTTATGGGAAGATAAAAGCATGGAAGAAAGCATTGGTTGCCTAGCTATTAAAGGAATTGGAGAAACCACATTGTTAGTTTGAGATATGAGATATATAGGTGAACTATGCCTATCAGGTGAGACCGAAGGTCTGTAATTGGATCCAGAATCCAAGGTGGGTACAGCAGACAAGGCCAAAGGAAGGGGAATCAAATCTGCTGAGGCCAGTAAGGTGCAATGAGGATGATTTTGCTCTTCAACCAGGCTGATTTCTGAAGGAATTTGGGAATTAGGGTAGTTGGAGGATAAACAAAAGTGCCAGGCCATCAAGGCTGTAGGTTATTAAATTTATCCATCTTAAAAGTAAAAATAAAAATGGCCGATTAACCAACTTTTATTTTTACTTTTAAGTTGAATAAATTTAATACCCTACAGCCTTGCTAGCCTGGCACTTTGTTTATTTGGATACTGTTTTTTGTTTAAGTGCCGTTCCTTTATCTTGGTGATCTTTTATTATTTTTTGATTGGAGGATAACCATAGAAAAGACTGGAGTCCAGTCATGGAGAAGAACATCCCTTGGTCATTTGCCTAGTGGGGGATCAGGGCAAAGAAGCTGCTGCACTTCTTGTTTAGAAGAGATGCAAAAAAATCACAAGCAAGGCTGACCCCACTGACTGGAAATCATTTCCTTCACTTTGTTGTTGAGAAACCACTTGTGAGATAGCAGACAAACTACGTAGGTTTGTTTTACTATCACATTGGACTTCCCCAGAATATTCATTGCTATTAGAAAGTAATTGGAAGATATCGCCCATTGCCACACTTAGAGGGCTTCTTGACACAAGGGATAAGATCTGGTTCCCACTTGCTTGTTGATGTCCCAGACTAATGACACATTGTCTGTCTGGGTTGCAATTGTCCCAAGAGGAAGAGAGTCATGGAATGCCTGCAGTTCTAAGAGCACAACTCCCATCTCCAGAACACTGATATGCAGGTTGGCCACTACAGACAACAAAGTGCCTTGGACTGTTTTCCCTAGGAAGTGACCCTCCCAGCCAATCTGGGAATTGTCTGTGGTCACTATGGCCTTGGAATGAGGAAGGATGAAAGGACAATCTTGAATGAACTGCATGCACCAGGAAAGGTACTGTTTGCATACCTGGGTTACTTTATCTTCACAAACATGGGTTGAGAAAGCAGTGACCATTGTCTTGCTAGCATCCATTGAAGAATTATCAGGTGGAATCTTGCTAAAGGGACTTATTGCCACTGACATTGATCCCAGGGCTTGCTGAATCAATCAGGCTGAAATTCTGGTACTGCAAATTATTTCCCTGATCTGCTTCCATATTATTTGTACCCTCGATAGGGGAAGAGAAGCTACCATAGACACAGTGTTGAACACTGTTTCTATGAATTCTAATGTCTGGGTTGGTTGCAGATAAGACTTGTAATTTATGGTTATTCCAAGATGTGAACTAGTCTATAACACCTGATCCCAAGCTTCTGTTTGTCTCATTACCACCCCAAATAGGCATCAGCTGTCATCTAAATATGGAAACACCCGGAATCCTTGCAGTCTTAAGTGAGCTGCAGCCACTGCCATGCATTCTGTGGACACCCTGGGGGCTGTGGTGTGGTCAAAGGGCAGTGCTCTGAACTGATATGACTGCCTCCCAGCCAGAAGCGTAAGTACCTTCTGGATCATCTGTTCATCTTTATGTGATAGTACACATCCTGAAGATCAACTGAGCACATCCAGTATTCCTTGGTCAGAAAGGGCAGAATGGACTGAACTGTGACCATCCAGAACTTTGAGTGTTAAGCCAACTTGTTCAATGCACTGAGATCCAAAAGTGGTTTCTAGTCCCATGTTTTCTTTGGCACCAAAAAGAATCTTGAGTGAGTTCTGGATTCTATCTGATCTGGTGGGACCTCTTGGGTGACACTTTTTTCTAGCAGCTTTTAGATTTCTATTGCTGTTGCTTTCTTCTGATTGGCTGAAACATTGGGAAATTTTCTGGATAATGGAGGAGGTAGGGAAAATAAAATAATAACCTCTGGACATAATTCTCTGCACCCAACTGTCTTCTGTTATACATAGCCAGACTTTCAGGTGCAGTGATAAGTGACCCCCGACTATCTCCACAGGTAGGCAATTGAGCCTCCATTCAGGAGTGCTGAAAGGGTCTGTCTGAAAAGAAATCTCTAGACCTTTGGATTTGTGGGTCTTCTCTGCCACAGGGGCATTGTCTTCCATTATTGATCCCCCCTCTACCTCTGGGGGAACTAACTCTGCATGTGTCCTGGAAAGGACCTTGAGATTTTCTAAGCCACATTTTTTGACCTCCCCTTTGATTCCTGGAAAGGTCCTTTGAGGGGTCAACGAATGCATGCCCACTACAGAAGGGTCTTTCCATCTTTCTCACACTTGCAGAGTGTGTCCTTTACTATGGGGCCAAGTAAAGAAGTGCCATCAAAGGGACCATTGACAAATGATGACTTGAAGGGCTCTGCAAAATCACATAGGAGTATCAAGGCATGCCTCGTGATGGAAATGCCTGAACTCGCAGCCCTTGAGGCGCCATCTGCAGTGTGCAAGATAAGCCTCATGGACAAACTGGGTATAGCCTGTAGGATAGCCAACTGAGAGACTAGTAAAGGTTGAGCTTCAGCAGTTCCAGTTCAAGAAAGAGATTTGGACAACTCTTTAATCAAATCTTTTCGCAGCCTAATAAAAAGTGCTAAATAGTTCAGTGATCTAAGTGCAAAAGTTGCTGAAGCATAAACACACTTCCCAAATCTGTCTATCACCCTTAACTCTCTATTAGGAGGATGGACATTGGAACTCTTTTCAGCGAGTTTCTTTTTTTGTAGCTGCCATGGCATCTACTGGAACCCCTTTACTCCACAATTCCCGGCCTCCTGATATAGCCAGAATCTGGCTGGTTTCTTGGGAATTGCCCCAGTTGTATCAAGTTCCTTCCTTACCTGTTTGGAGATTAAATAAGTTCATCAGCTGGCAGAGTAACCCAGGAGGTAGACAGACCAGTACCAAATGCTTCCAGAATTACTAATTCTTTGGGAGAAGGGTATTGGGAAGACCAGCCACTCCTTTGCTTTAGGATCTCAGGAATGTCTCACATTGAGAAGTCATTGGGTGGTAATTTTGGGGACCCCTCCTCTTCATTTCATTGAAATCAGTATTTTCAGTGACTAACTACTGGGGAGAGTCCGTGTGCCTCCTTTTGCACTTTCTCTTCCCAAGGACTTTCTCAGTGTATCATAAGAGGTCAATATACCCTGCTGGGTAGACTGGAAGCTTTGAGTTGACTGTCTATGTGGGGTAGAATGTTTAGGATTATGGTGCAAAGTCATCTGAAAAGTAGAGGGTGGATGCTAGGGGGGAGGACCCACCTGACTTGCCAGAGCAGAGAACACTCGCTTTCCTACTTCAAAGGCAGCCCACCCTGGGGAGAAGAAAGCCAATGGATCTGAGCTAGTGAATTTCTAGCTCGTCACCAACCTACACCTCAACAGCAATCCACCCGATGCAGAATTTGCAGACAAGCTGTCCAGTGCCGAAGCTCCAATAAAAAGAGATGGCTCTGAAAACCTCAGTCCACCCCATCCTCTCAGATCAGACAGGAAATCTTTGGCTCCAAGAGCCATCCAGTTCTGAGGATATTGGAGCTGGTGTACTCAGAGCAAAGGTCAGAGCCAAAGATGATGTTCTCTTCAGATCCGAACCAGATGGACCAAGAAGGCTCATATACGAGGGCTCTAAAATCACAGGTTGAATTAGAAAAGAAGCTTGTTATTGGTGGAATGATAGATGGATGGACTTCCTGACCTGAAAGGGTAAGAACCATGAGAGCTCCCTTCTGAATTTGCTCTGTGAAAAATGTCCTCATCATCCTCTCCACATCCGCTTCAATGAGACTCCTGGAGGAATGAGAGAATACCGGTGATGGCTATTTTGAGTGCCTGTCTAAAAAGGGAGAAGGCACCCTTGAAGGAATGGGATTCAGGCTTGGTGAATAGGTAGTCCTTGGTAAGGGCTTCATATCTGAAGATGTAGGATCCAAAATGTTTGGTCAGATCTGAGAATGTAAGATCTGAAGAGTGAGTTGTTGGATCCGATGATGGTCGGATCAGACGTAGCTTTGGATCCAGTTTTTCTTTCTTTCTTCTTGGTTCAGAAGAGGTAGAGGCTGGAAATTCTGGGGATCTAGACATTTCCGATAGGTCTTTAGATTTATGTTTGGGTCACTGAACCCCAGTAATGGCTTCAGAAAAAGAAGATGGCAGTAATCCCTTATTTTTCCTGTCTGCTAAAGCACGGGGGTTGAACCCAAGACAAATACTGCAGTCCTGTTGTAAGTGTTCTTGTCCTAAACAATACACACAACGATTGTGGGCATCAGACAAAGGCAACTTGTGCCTGCACTTGTCATATTTTTTTAAAACCTGCTGGACCTTTCTCAAACATTTTTCTAGTGAAGAGAGAGGAGAATTAAACTTTTTTTTTTTTTTTTTTAATTGGTAGAAAGGAGAAGAAAAAGGAAAAAGTACCAGGAATGGTATTTAAGAACTACAAGAAAAACTTGTATATAAAGAGAAAATACCAACAATGGTAATTATAGAGATTTAAAAAAAAACATAAAGGGAAGGAAATAGGCCTACCATCATGGTAGAAAGGTTTTACACTCAAAGTGTAAGAAAGAGAATGAAAGAAATGGTTTAGAATGAGATATAATTAAAATTGGGTTGGGAGGGTGGCCTGATGGTTAAGGTGTTTGCCTTATAAACACAAGATGTAGGGTTTGAGTCTCACAAGGGATAATCAGCTAAGCTTAAGGATAATCAGCTAAGCTTAAAATGGCTAGCAAGGGCAGTTAGCTTCGTACTAACCTATGAAGATTAAAGAACTAATTATGTAAAGAAACTTTTAGAAAGGAAATGTGTAAAATTGACTTACCTCTCACAGGAGACTCAAGAGCTGAAGGTGACCATGTCTAAATGCTAAAGCAGCAAACAAGATGTAAGGGATATTAGGGATGATGCATTATGGGTAGGGAAAGAGCTCAAGAGATTGTTGGTGGCCACGAGCTACTAAAATGGTTGAGTCGGATCCTAGTATTGGATCCAATCTCATTAGCTGAGGAATGAATGAAAACTGACAGCATGAGATTAACAGGATTTGCATTAGCATACATTTTTGAAGAATATGAAGTCTGAAACACAAGCAGACAAAAAATGTAAGGGAAAAATGTGGACATTCTGTGAAAATATGGTCAGTTTAGAGTTATGCATTCCTGTAATGATACTGCTTAAAACTTCAGGCAAATGTGGAAAGAAATTTGTATCACATATGAGACTGCAGTCATTAACTCCAGTTCTCTGTACATTACCATCTTTACAGCTGGCACTTACCTACAAATTTAATGTAGTAAAATACAAGTTTTCATGAAAAAGTAATGAGAAAATTGCAGATTAAAATGCATATCATGCCACATAAACACTGCTGCCATGTCACCCTCACAGTTGCACAAATGAAGATCTTTTTTGTCTCTAAAATCACAAATTACAGTGTATGACAAAAATAAAAGTCTGTTGTGCAGTACCTCAGCAAACAACATTAACAACCTTAATCTGAGGAAAAAAACATAATATAAAAAGCAATATATGTTTTTATTCAAATGCAGTGTATGAACTCATTAAATACTGAATTAATATATTTTTTTTCTAACTTTACCACATGAGGACATTCAGTGCATGGGTACTTGGGTACACCTCTTCACTAGAATTTATTGTGCAAAACAGATACAGTTGTGATTATTATTTATATTATGCCTTACAACATCACTGAACAGAAGTTAGTGAACAGTCAGGCATGACCTTTACAAACAATAATATGAGTAACTGTTGTGAAATTAAAATAAATAAATAAATATTTTTAAGAGTATGTTAGATGAACAGTGACAGCAAACCAAGCACCACACATCACAGCCCACAGATATCACTGCATGCATCAGTTATACTCTATGATTTTTACAAGAAAGGAAACACTAACCTGAATGTTACAGATCATATTTGTGGACTAGATACTGCCTTTTTTGCTGCACAGCTGTGCATGAGCATACCACATGGGTTCCCTTACTACTGCTGTAGGCTGGTCATCATTACTTACATTTGGAATGGAACCAGTAGCTGCAGTGACAGCATGGGTCACTTCACCACCAGATTGGCACATGATCATGTTGTGCAGAATGCAACATACAGTAAACATCCTGCATGTAGTAGCTGGGTCATACTAAAGGACACCTGCCACACTCATCGATGCACCTGAAGCAGCTCTTAAAAAAGGCACAATACCCTCTTAATGACAAAATTGGTCTACTACAACTCCACTTGGATTTCTCGCTGGTACCATGAGCCATGGCTACAGTGGATATCCAGCATCACCCAAAAGACAAAAAGAAAACAAAAAAAAAAACAGAGAGAGAAAAGGAGTGGGACACAAAGCAAACAAAAATGATTTATTATTCTGTAATGCATTTCACCATGGAGCACAGCTGTGGTGGTGCAGCAGTTGGTGTTGTCGCACCACATCAAGAGGTTCTCCAGTTCGATTCTCAGCTGGAACACCTTCTGTGTGGATTCTGCATGTCCTCCCTGTGGGAGAGTGAGTTTTAAAGACATGTAGGTAGGTGCGTGTATGTATTTGTGTGCCTTCTGTGAAGGTCGGGTACCATGGACAAGTACTTAAATACAATAGAAAAAAGGAACAAAAATAATTTACCAACAAGACGATCACTGGGCAACCCTACCATGCAGGAATAAGTGGTAGAATGAGCTAGTTTCTAGATATGGGAATCATATGCACTGCCAGGATGCTGGGCAGAGACATTGGTGATGCATCCCCATGCATTACACACTACCTGGCAATTTATGGAATGATAGCCTTCCTATTTAATACTGCTCATCCTGTGCACCAAAAGGGGCCCTAACTGCAACATGGATGCAATCTATTGTACTAAGTACCTCATGGAAATGTGACACACTATGAAAGGCCCACACAGTCCAGGATTGGTCCTGAGGTGATACAGGGAAATATATGTACTGATCCACATGTGCCAAGAGTACATCCAGGAACTGCTTCAGTATCCCAGAGTAAGAGACCTGTGAGATCGTAGTATCCACAAGAATAGGAAGTCCACCCATTCTGCCAGTACCCCTATGGGGGTCATAGATACTCACTAAGACCCTTATAATGTCCCTGTCCACTCTGAACCTATCCAGTATCTCCTGACTGCCAACGTTATAATGAATAATTTTCTGCCTATATCTCCACCTTCTTGGCTGGCGAGTGCTGCTGGGTGCAAGCAGTTTTGGCTCAGTCAAGACAAGGAACTCACACCCTGAAATGGTGTGAAATGCTAGCACTAAGTTACAGCACTTTCATGGATTGCAAAGTCAACAGGATAGGCAAGACTCCTCTTTATATAACAGATCTGTGGACAGAGCGAAAAAGAGAAAATTCCACTATGAATAGCAAACAGGCAAGAGAATGTTTCATTAGCATAGATTAGGTTACATCATTGCTCATTTACATCCCATTTTAGTTTATTTTGCTTATGTTTATTTGTGGCCATTGCCCATTTGCATACACAAACTCAGTGAATCACAATGGAGCTATGCCCATTCACGGACAGCGCAGATAGGCTTCTCTCGTCTGCATAAAACTATGAATACCATCCTCAGTGTTATCATAACTTTGGACATCTCTTACTCTGTATTTGTATAATATTTGTTACATTCATTTAATAGTTTGTGTCTGCCACATATGCCATTATATAGCATGGACTTCCTCTACATAGAAATCCGTTATTAATTTAAACATTAATACTATTATATCATCGAAATAATATCTAGTTTAGTGAATGCACTCACCAGATTCTTTAGCTCTGGTCCATCTGGCATATAAGTCTAGTATCAACCAAACCAAAATATCGAAATGCACCAATGCTTCCAAACGGAAATGGATGAAAACAGCCACAGAATCTCACAAACCATGGTCCAAGGAACAAATTTTACTAAAATATGTCATAAAAACATAAAAAATATAACTGTTCAAGATTAAGCACTTTCATCCAGTAAAAAATTGGACTTCATCAGAATCTAAACTGACATACTTCCTTCCTGTTTTATATACTCCATTGCCAATTAAAACATTCCTTGTTTAAAGACACAGTGCTAAAACAACAATACTAAAAAATTCTTTTCGCAATAATAACCCTATCTAATAAATATGTAAAGAAACATTATTAATATACAAACAAGGTTATATTAAATGCATATTGGCTTGCAAATTTAAAATTGGTTGGGTGATAATGAAATCATTAATACCAGGGGTGTGTAAAGACTGCAATTCCAGTTGCCATCTTAACTCTTTTTCTTCCAACCAAAATATTAGCAAAGCTACAAATCATTGGGTACAATATAAACAGCACTGGATAGATTTTGGTTCATGTCAAATACACTATCGTATGCTCTACAATCTTATTGTAAGACAGTATACTAGGCCGTGCTTATTGTACCCTAGATATTCTTTTTGATTTACAAATTAATGTATTATTTCTTCTAAAACTATTTCTTCAATAGCACATGAAAATAATTACTTCTGCAGGACCACCATTAAAAGAGATGTATTTCTTCTAAACATCTACTTTTCTGGCAAAAATGCTAGTGCTGTTTAAAATTAGTTGCAGCTGAATAAAAAGTATTGCTCTGTAAAATGATTATCTTTATTGCCCAGTAATCTGGCAAACTGTATATGTAATCTGGTCAGTTCCTGACATACAGGTTTCACTTCTGTATAGTTTTACTCCTTGTTTAAGATATATTCAACAAAGGCAATACACAACTGTGTGCAGAGCTCATTGTAAATGGAGTCACCTATAATGAGCCAGAATATATAGCAAAACTCCTGGCTTATAAATTCAACACCAACTTTACTCCTCTCTACCCCTCAACCTTCCCACAGGAAATATCATAAAAAATAGCTCCACCTACAATCACTAGGGAACAGATCCTTAATGCTCTCTTTAAGACCAAGAATACTGCATCAGTGGGCCCAGACAATATCCCAGGATGCCTTCTAAATAGCATGAAATCTGACCTATCAGGACCTCTGGAATTACTATTTATCTGCAGCATCCAAACAGAGTTCATGCCTCCTGAATGGAGAAGGGCAACAGTCAACCCTCTGCACAAAGGTGGGCCATCTACAGACCCTGGAAACTACAGACCGATAAGTCTTACTAGTCTTGCATGTAAAGCCATGGAAAGAGTTATCATGGAGATGATCAATAGAAATATAGTAAACCTCCAGAAACTGGACCCAACACAGTTTGGTTTTGTCAAGGGCAGATCATGCTTACTCAACCTGGTGGACTTCTTTGAGAAGGTCACCAACGCAATGGATGAGAGCAAAATAATTCACACTGCCTACCTTGACGTGGCCAAAGCATTTGACCCAATACCCCCACTCAGGCATTATTGACAAACTCATGGGGGTAGGTACAAACCAGTATGCCACCCAGTGGATAGCCAACTAGTTCACAGACAGGACCCAGGAAGTTAGAATTGGGGAGTCCACCTCTACAAAGAGGCCAGTCACAAGTGGAATCCATCAGGGATCAGTCCTTGGACCGCTCCTTTCTGGCATTTACTTCTAAGAAGTTAAGGCCAATGTCAGTGGTCTCTGGCTAACTAAACTTACAGATGATTGCAAATTAGGAGCTGTCATTGAATCTCGCAGTGACACAAATGTTCTACTGGAACGGCTGGCACAGACAAACAACTGGTGTCAGAGCTATGGACTAAAACTAAATGCCAAGAAATGCATAATGGTATCCTTTTGGAAGTCATCCATCTCTGGTAACTATCATATTGACAACACACCCCTTAGAGCTGTCTCAGTAGTCAGGGACTTAGGGACACACATAGATAGTAATCTAGCCTTTGATCATCATGTATCTACAGTGGTGAGGAAATCATTCTATGTTGTGCAACTTGTAAACAAAGGTATGGCATCTAAGTCCAAGGAAGTCATTGTTCCACTGTATTCAGCATTCATCAGACCTATCATTGAGTACAATGCCCCCTTTAGTATGTACCTACCCAGGCATATCCAAAAACTGGAATGTCCACAGAGGTTCCTCACTAAAAGAATAAAGAGTAAAATATCCTATGCAGACTGCCTCAGGCCCTATCCCTGTATTCTGTCTCCTAGAGGCTTTTGAGGGGAGATTTATGCCTGGTAAACTGGGTATTATCAGACCTCACTCTGATGGACCTTCTGCATATCCATAAAACAAACAGCACCAGAATTACCCATTCTAAAGACTTAAACCTTGCCTGTGATATAAATAAAACCTGCTGCAGAGATAGATATGTATCCCAGAGACTACCCTGTCTATGGAACAGGCTCCCCATCCATGTGAAGCAGAGTTCCTCCCTAACCTAATTCACGTGCAGCTTGGACAATTGGATGGGAACCAGAAATTCATACCTGGTTTGGCCCCAATGTCTTTAACAGACACAGGTAACCTGTAAATAGTTCATCTCCCAGGCCCATGTGTATGCTTATCATGGGTAGCAGAACTTGTCAGAGATCTGTGATGCATAGCTAGGCTTAAAAAGGCCCTTGTGGTCATTAGCCTAGTAAAAATGTATGAACCTATGAACCTATAAACAAAATCAATAAGTACAAATACTTAGGTCAAGATAACAAAAGAGTTGTTCTCAGCATAAGTCTGCCCTGATTCAGAAAGACGTGTTCTCAGTTTAAATGACTGGTGTAAGGCCTGTCTATAAACTGACTTACACCAGGGACCATATTTCAAAACACCTGCTCTGAACCTGCTCACAGTGTAAGTGGTCACTTGCACTGAGAACAAGTCTTTAGGGATCAGGTTCTATCTCAGAGAACTAAAAGGCCTTTCTTCCAACTACTTAAATTTTGTACTATTTTTAGAAGAGTTCAGTAAATAATACTGACCAAATAAAGTTGTAATTGAGTGCTATATATTCATGTTTATTGTTTGCGCAATAAGCATTCCCTTCACTGGGGAGATCTGTGTTGGTAGAAAATCTTTTAGTGTACCGTCATTGCAACATAATACAGTGCTTATTTATTTAGGTTTAATGGTACTAGGCTGATGTAAATTATACAATGTCACACCAACCACCAATCACAGACAAACATACACCTCAAAGCCTTAATATAAATTGGAAAATCATAAAAAAATCAACATCATGTTTAGAGCTATGAGTCGCATGCACATTTAATAACAGACAACACACACAAGACAGTATTAGTTGTATGCTATAGATCACAGAATCATTTACTTGAATGTCACAGTTAATGCACAGGATTAAGGTTATGAGGTGTTAATGAGCTGTTTCCTGTAGTCTTGGGTTTTATTTTTTTTTTAGCCTCCATTTGCCTACTGCATGATTCTGAGAAAGTCACTTTACCAGGCAGTGCTCTGGGGCAATCCTAGCTCTCAACCTTCCATCTCCAAAATGAGGAACACTAGCCTTCATAACGTGGAACAAATGGGCATAATGTGAAACACATACTCATGACTTACTAACCACTCCAACCAGGAAAGGTCATAGGATTGTTACAATATGCTGCTTTTACTTATAAAAAAGATCCTTTAATGAATTAATATGATTCATTTCAATTTACCATGAATAGCAGTTGAAAAATCCTAGCACTGAAAGTGTGACTGACCCTTTCAATGTGGAACTTCGAGGAAGATTAACTTTTTTAAAACCCCAAATGAGGTGCATTCCTCATAACAAGGTTCAATTGAGAGGTATGGGGGCAACTGGGAAGTAGGTCAGGCTTCTCAAAGGTCACCTGGATCATATGCCTAGAAATCATTTGTGAACCTATGTTATTTTTAATTCAGGAACAATAAAACTTCTACACAATGATTACAAGGGGTATCTGTGGATACAGCACGCTAGGGCTTCAGTCCCTACCCAAAATCTTCCCTGGTGAGGAATAACACAAGTGTAGTGCATGGTGCACCATTATTATACTACAATACTGGGGAAAAAACAAGCTAGTTGAGTGCCATTTTAGTATGGAACCCTGTCTTAACTGCACTAGAATGGTACATAATAACAACTGTTAATGCACCTTTCTCAGCATTGTTAATATATAGGCTCATAGGTTGGTACTGGGCTATCTGCACAAAGGCATATATTAGCCCAGCCATGTTGTGTGGTATTCACCGCCCCTTTAGTAGTTCCGTAGACCCTTGTACTAGCAGCTAGTACCTTTGGCCCCTATCTAGTAGTGCTGTTGGTGTGATCCCCGGTGTGAACTTTCTGTTACCCATCCACTCATCAAGATTCCTCTTGAAGAGTGATAGTGAGGGCCTCTGTCTTATGTAGATCGGGACCCTGTTCCATAGTAAGGGAAGTCTCTGCAAAGGGAATCTATCCCTCCAGCATGTTCTATTCATTGTTGTGTTGAGGTTTATATCCGTAGAGCATGTAGCTCGAGTAGATTTGGTTTTGCTAAGATGTAGCATGTTCAACAATTCTGGGTTGGACATGGCTCTGTATGTTAGACAGAGATCGCCTCTGAGAAAGCGGTATGCAACAGAGAACAGTCTTAGCTTTTTCAATTGTGCTGCATAGGGCAACTGTTTGAGGCCAGTAATCCTCTTGGTTAGGTACCTCTGTGGTCTCTCCAGCTGCTGGAGATGTCTAGCCAGGTACATTCCAATTGGTGCATTGTACTCAATAATGGGTCTGATGAGGGAAGAGTAGAGAGGGGCACCATTACATCCTTAGATCTTGATGCAAACCCTTTCATGATCAGATGGGTCACATAGAAGGATTTTCTAACCACTTTGGCAACATGGTTATCAAAGGAAAGCTGACTATTTGGGTCCCTAGATCCCTTATTTCTTCTTCAGATTTCAGGGATTACCTCCTATGTTGTAGTTTGCGGGTACTCTGTTTTTTTCAAAGGGGATTATGACGCATTTTTTTGCATTTAGCTTGAAACCATGGCTTTGACACCATGCATCAGTCTCATTTAGGCCCTTCTGGAGGATCTCCATGTCGGCCGTAGACTCTATTATAGCACCCAGTTTGCAGTCGTCTGCAAACTTAGTCAGCCACAGCCCTTCCGTGCTTGCCTGTATTTCTGAGAAGTATATGCCAAACAGGAGGGGCCCCAAGACAGAGCCCTGAGGCACACCACTCATTACTGGTCTGGATTTGGACATAGATCCCACTACTCTTACTTTATGGGATCTGTCTGAGAGCCAGTTTGTGATCCATCTTGTGACGTAAGGGTTTATGCCCAAGCTGGTGAGCTTATCAATAATACCTGAATGGGGAATGGTGTCAAATGCTTTAGCAAGGTTAAGGTAAGCAGTGTGTACCTCCTTTCCCTTATCTATAGCCTGAGTAACTGTCTCAAAGAAATCCACCAGGTTCAGGAGGCATGATCTGCCCTTGACGAAGCTGAACTGTGTGGGGTCCAGCGACTGGAGGTTCCCAATCTCTCCATTTATGAGTTCCATAATGATTCACTCCATAGCCTTACAGATCAGACTGGTCAGGCTTATTGGTCAGTAGTTCCCAGGGTCAGTTGTGGCCCCACCCTTGTGTAGCGAGACCACCGTTGCTGTGTGTCACTCTATGGGCACATATCCTGTGGACAGGCTGAGACTGAACAGGGTATTAAGATGCGGGGTTAATTCCTTTTGGAGTTCGCGTATGACACAGCCTGGGACACCATCATGTCCCATAGAGGCAGTGTTTTTAGCTTTAGATAGAGCCTTGTTAACCAACATAGCAGTAATAATTGGGCTTACACAATCCCCTGAAATGGTAATGTATTTTGTTCCATTTTGTACTAGCTCAGAACAGACCTGAGCGTTGCCATTTAGGTTTTTGACATAGCCATAGAAGGCCTTATGGTTATCCTTGGCAACTTTCTTTTCAAAATTTAGTTGACATGTATTTTAGTTGTATGGTGTGACAAACGGAAATGCTGCCAGCCCAGCTAGCAGAAATTTTGTAAATAATTATATGTCACTTGAAAATATTAATATGATTTATATAGAATTGTGAGGCTGCCAGCACAGCTATCAGAATTTTATAAATAATCATATATTTGTGAATCTTAATATAATCCATAGGCTTGACTTACAAATGTTATGTGGATATTAAACTACTGATGCAGAAGTGTGTGTAGAACTGTAAGTTATGTACTGAGCTTCAAGAATGTAACCACAGTGTACCCTGCTGGAAAAGAGCAGATACCTGTGCAGATGTGTGTTTCAATGGTAGAAGTTGGAACATACAGAGAACTTGCAAAACCTCAAGAAAATAAGTGGAAAATGTTTTACAATTCTGTTATCTCTGTTTCAGCTCAGAGCAGACACGATGTCTAGAGTTGGAGGTTTTCATATCGTCTTGAAGCAGAAATAATTACTAGGTTTCAAATGTAAAAGTATTTAACTGTTTTACGACTTCCAGTTCTAGGCAAACCTCTGAGAGATAAGTATTTCTGACACAGAGGTGTTGGTTTCTCTTATCCTGGGAACTGAAGGCAGGTGACAAATAGTGAGATCATCCAGCTGACCCAGCAGTAATGGTTTGATATTAATTTGGGAACTCTCTCAGACATTGCGTATTTTGTATTTGTCTTTGCACCTAGAAACATCCTCATCAGCACTACATTTGCCTTGCTCTGTAAGTAAGTTATTTAGGCATAGTATCTTTTAGATATAGATAGGAATATAGTAAAAATTAGTTTAGATGTTTTCTGTATTTATTTTAGACTGTCCTGCAATGTTGTTTTAAAATATTTCTTGTGATTCTGAACTTTGTAGTCACTGTGTTGAGTTACTGAGTATTGTCTTGTTCTTTTATTATTTATTATTAAGTATAGTTAAACATTTTGCTTGTGGCTGGTAGGTTTAGACATATGTAAGCTCTTGGAGTACTTACACACGTATTTGGTGACACTGTACAGACCCCTCCAATACACTTGCTGTTGGTCACACTTACCATTTGGATAATAGTAGCATTACACAGTAAGATTTGGCACCCTGTGGTAAGGGCCTTAAAAGTAGTTGATATGAGCTGGCTGGTGGCAGTGATAACTACCTTATAGTCTGGGCAGAAGGGGGCATAGCTAGTAAACCTATGCCAGCCTTCCCCAGGAGTGTCTGTGGGTTTGTATATAAATCATATCTCAAAATGTGTGTTTGTCAGCTACTTGGGCGGGGACATGAAGCACTAATTGGACAGAGAGGGTGCTGGAGGTCTTGGCTTGGCCACTCGGCTGAGATTTTAGCCCTATAACTGTGCCAGTTGGGAGTCTTATTAGGGATATGGAGAAAGAGGGAGAAACCAGCCCCAGACTGACTGTGATCTCTCTGTGCTCTTAAGTGAAATTGTACTTTACTGTGTGTGTACTTGTCATCCTCCCAATGTGTACTTCCCTCACTGGTGCTAGTAGTGAAGATTGAGGCTCCTTGATTACTGGGCCAGTGGAAGGGTGTCACATATGGTATCACACTAGGCATTAAGTACACAAAGAGCCAGGCTCTAAACACAGTGGCAAAAGTAAAAACTGATTGTTTTCTGCTCTGCTGTCTATGTCTCACTACTTACCCTATCCCTCATACACTTGTTTGATTTTCTGGGAAATAACTAAGAATTATAGTTAGCCAAAAATACCAAAAACATGGTTTTATATATCATATTGCTCAGAAACCCATACTGATGCAAAATCTGTCATTTTTCTAAATTTTTAAGTAAATTAGAGCAGTATTTAAAAACTTTGCATGGGTTTAATCCTTTGTCCCACCCAGAGATATTAAACAAACTAGATGATAGATGTTCTGCCCCCATCTGTTTGACAATGCTCACTAATGTTTCTGTTTTTCAAAGCCAGTAAAACACTTTGAACTTTTTTGTATCCAGTATTACATGAAACTGATAAAGCTCCATGTACTACAAATTATTATAATTGGGTCTCTGATCATAATCTTTAATTACATGTTCTTGACATGGATGCCAAGATTCCCCTCTCAAGCCTCACTCTTTAGGTGAATTTCTTGGCATGCACATCTCAAACACATAATAATGCAGTTACAGTTGGAGGCCTGATTATAATCCTCTGTATTCTGTGTACTTGAGGAGACAATAGCAGTAGTTAGTTATTTAAATTTATCATCATCAGTTTATGGCAAAATACAAAAAAATAAAATTATGTGCAATAGACATACTCTAGGAGAAAATCTCAAAGTTAAACTTAGTGATATGAATTCAGACCAGATAATGTGAGCGATAATTGTAATCACTAATAAACATTATTATCATTTTACCTAATGGTACGTATTTCTTTGGTATATGACTAGAAAACAGAAAACCTGATGAAAACTAAGGATGACCAGAAAGCTCCACAGGGAAGGCTTCCCAGTCAGGAACTAAAATGGAGATCAAGAAGGTATGAGGTATAAGTGCTAGGCATGGCACCTCTGAGTCGCTTACAGCAATAGATAATTACTTTAAGTAACTTAATACAGCTATCAAACAATTCCCAGGCTTGCTGGCTCTTTCCTGCACCTCTACAGTGCTTATTTTGTTCTTAACTTAATACAGCTGTTAACAAAATGTGGTAGAAATTATAGTACACAATATAACCTATCATAATATCTTGTATAGCAAATCACACACAAGTAAGCCAGATAGACAAACAGAGTCCCTAACGAAGCAAACAATACAAAATAAGTAAGTATCATAATGTAATGAAAATTGTCAAGACTTTTAAGTACAAATAATCACAAAGCTCAGAAGCAAATAAAGCAGTTCCAGAATTAAGTAGATAAACCCTCATATCGTAAGGAAATATATAATGACATTGCTTGACTAACTAGTGAAACAAAAACTTAAAGAATTATGTATACAATTGACTATGGACAAGGATAGTACTGACACTGAAATGAGTAGACTTCAAAGCAATAGTGACAAGAGTAATTTGTATTGATATCACTTTGCTTAGGAGTATAAGAATTGTGGTAGCAGAAGACAGAATATGCAAGGATTTCATAAACAATCCAGACTCACAGGGCATCTCAACAGCATAATATAACCTGTTGTAGCAGACAGTGAGATAGCTCTTGGGGGGTGTGCTCTAAGATATAGATTCATGAAAAGAAGTCACAGCTGTAGTACAATGAACAGCAAAATGATGGGGATGGGGAAAGGGCATAAAAATATCAGAATAATTATACGCAATCAGTGGGTGGTGTTAACAACAGGCAATGTGGCAACATATTTCCAAAGCTTGAATGGCCCAAGATATTATATAAAGTTTTAATTAAGTAATAAATCCCCTTTTGTTCAAATTTTGGTAAATAACACTGCTATATGATTGCTTGATAAGTCTTATTAATCTGTGTGTGATTCTGCTGGCAGATATTCAAAGAAGAGATGCATTCCCAGATTGGAATGTTATTGTCTTCCTCTATTCAGCCCTGATCAGACCATTTGTGGAGTACATTACTCCATTCTGTATGCATCTCACATGACATCTCAACAAACTCAAAAAGCCCTAGAAGTTCCTAACATAAAAGCTCTCAAGTCTTGATTACTTTAGCTACCAAGAGAGAGAAAATTATAGCCCTGTCCCTGTACTCTGTGCCTTTTAGACTCTGGAGTGGTGATCTGTTCCTCATTTACCAGGCTATTTGAAATCGTATGATAATTTATCTCCTATATTTGAGTATGACAAACAGCTCAGCTACCACTAGAACCAGAGACCTGAACCTTCAACAGCAGATGAACAGAATTTGATGCAGAGAGAGATTCATTACCCAGTACCCCCTTCTTTTGAACAAACTTCCCCTACAAGTTAAACAATGTGATAATATATCTTCTTTCAAATTAAACCTGGGTGACTAAGTGGGAGTGCTCTCAAGTGTTTTCATAGGATAAACTGGCCTCTTCCTCCTTGAGAACGAAAGTAAAGTCTGAAGGTGGGAATTAGCAAGATTTATATGCTCATTAAACTAAAATAATCTTGAAAATCCTATAAATCCAAGTTTGAGAGCCATGTGAGCAATCTGCAGGATAAATCAATCTGCACCTTTATGGATAATAAAATAGATCGGAATATGATTATGCTAAAGCAAATGTTGGAAGACCCTAAGTTCTTAAAATCACTACAAAAGTATATGGAGGATATATACAGATTCTGGTGATGAAAGTTACTCGATTGGAATTGATGGTAATCATGCAATTTGTTCACATGCAGGAGACACATGCTTATGTTTGCAGCTATCAAACCTCTATCAGACTTTTCCACGGAGGAGTAGAAGAGTTAGCAAATTGACACTGCAATAATAACATGAAGCTGGTGAGCCTTTAGTGAAGTACTAGCAGGAACTGATGTGTCACCTACCTACAAGCAGAGCTGAAATTGGAGCTACAGCTCTTCTGGGACATTATCATCATAAATGTGCATAAGTCATTAGGATCCAATCAGCTGCCACATATCATCTTTTAGCTGTCCATCTACAGAAACAAATATTTGTTCTTAACTGCAGCTAAGGGAGGAAAGAAGTTTTGCTTGTAGAATTATGCAGTTTAGTTGTTTGTGAAGTCATTTGTCATGTTAGTTGTCACATGAGGAAGAGGAGATACTTTGCTATAGTGAGAAAGGTGTGCTAAAGTAACAGCATCCCCACTGCCCAATGTCATTCCCCTTTTAGTATTACTACAGATTGTGTCAAATAAATCTATATCATGGCATGTGAAGAAGCCCTTTATGTTCTATAACAACAGCATGATCAATCAGTGACAAGAGAAAGTTTGACGGCGGTATTGTCCTCTGTAATCTGTACAGGCTAAGGGTAAGATCTTATCAGTGTCCGATGTCAAGGTACTCACTGATTTGGGAAAATTTGCAACAGTGTAAGAATTCTAAACCTCCATGACTGCGTCCACTAATATTGATTGTAAAGATGAAAAAGATTCAAGAGTCTTGAACACTCACCATGGAAAAAACTGGCCAGACAGCAGTTCTCCATCCCTCCTAGTAACAAACATACATCACTTGATGAGGACAATATCATGAATATTAAAACAATTTAGTAAGAAGAAAAATGGTAAAGCAGCTGGTCAACCACAGCCACTAGTTAACCAGTGAAGCTTGCATTCTAACTCTTTACCAGAAGAGCAGCCCTTATGAGAGAGTGAAGAAAAACATAGATGGACAACACTAGTGAAATTTTCAATTAGAAAGGAATATTATACAGACTACCTATATGACAAAGTGCCCTGTAGTGTCATATAGTTCTGTGATCATTTCAGTAAATTAATCTAGTCTGATTTTTACAGCATTTTTCACAATAACTGTTTTTTTTTCTCCTCCCCTTGGTTACTGAGTGGACAGTGGTGTGTACCAGTGAATATATCAATGATTGTAGCTGTTCTTGAAGTTAATAGATGTTTAAGATCAGTTTGAGTCCATGCAAAAAATCACAGTCATTGCATTAAATATGAAGAGGTAAACTCAAAATTAGCATGTAACTCAGTTCAGTATGGTTTTAATTGGAACAGTGCTGATGTGTCATTTCTAAAGAATTCAGGGTAACTAAGATAAATTGGATGATATGATAATAAAAAAAACATTGTGGGAATTAATGAACAAAATGGAATGTAATGTGTCATTTTTCATCAGATAATTATCACATTGCAAATAAAAAAATGGAAGTCTTCATAGTTAATAAATGAGTGTCAAAAACTAATTTACAGCACACAAAATGCAGAATAATCTCAATCAGACTAAAAGGGCAAGTCAGTGATATATGTTTGTGTCCCACCTACAGATGTCGAAGATGTGGAAATCATTCAGATTTATGTGGCTCTGCAGCAACTTGTGAAAATAACACTAAAGAAATGCTTTATTTATCATAGGTGATTGGAATGCTAGAGTTGGTAGTTAAAGCACAACTTCAATCAAGGGAAAGATTGCCTTGGAGTAAGAAAAAAAACTGTCCCTCGAGGAGTGGTTTCAGCTCAGAAATTAGTAGTTTATTGGCCATTTTGGACTAATTTCTATCTCTTTCATTCCCCTGCCATAAAACCTGCATTTGTAAGGTTTTGCACGCTGGGCAGCGCCGGTTAGCTAGGGTATAAGTAGTCCCGGCTCCACAAAGTCTACTCTTCAATTTTTCCCTTGGAACTAGACAAACTTTCAACTTAAGCACTCAAATTATTCACTTCTCATACCAGCACTTGCTCAAAACTCATAGCAAGCACTAATAAACCTTAGCACTAGACCCCCCCCCCTATACTGTAGAGAAAGACAAGGCTCTCTATTCGACCTGACTAGCCAATCAGTAAAACAGTTCACTGTACCTATCCAGGCATGTCCAAAGGGCAGTTTCAGGTGTACTCTCTGGTCCAACTGGTGAATCTGGACATTTTGAGGCAATGTTGTAATTACCTCATGTACACAGACAACCCTCTCCTCCTTCCACCAAATACTAATACATGCGAGAAATGCAATTATACAGCCATACTGGAGGCTAAGCTCTCTCAATTCAAGACTGTACCAGGTAGTCAAGAGGAGAAGGGTATTACTTGCATCACACCACCAGTCTCACATAGAACTATGAAACGAGCTCCGGCAAAAACACACACAAATACACAAAAACATACTCAGATGCTCTAAAAAAAAATTCTGCAGAAGCAACAGAGACCTCCAAAGCAGACATCCAAGCAACCTCCACCCCCAACACAAACCATGAAACACATACTTCACAAATCCAGTGTGCCACACAATCACAGTCCTTAAGGCAAAATAACATACCCAACACACTAGTAATAGGTGACTCTATAGTCAGGCACACTGATGTCCCACTCACTAGGCTGAAAAAGGAGAAGGTTACTGTTAGCTGACTGTTGGGTTTCAGGATCCGCCACATAACACAAGCACTCAGGTCACTCCAGAACAAGTACAAATATGACTGTCATTGTCCATGTTGGTGTGAATGACCTGAGCCATACCTCCCTGGACTACATGAAAAGAGACATGGAGGAGCTCTCTGATCATGTAGACAGGCTGGTATGACCCTGACTCTGAGTAGCATCCTGCCCTCACCAAGAATGATACCACGGTATAGAGAAAAAATTATCAATTTCAACAATTAGCTAAGCTTCTGGTGTCATTCAAAGGGGATCCAGTGTCTGTCAGCCTGGGATGATATGCTCGACAAGCCACGCTGCTTCGCTAGAGATGGCTTGCACCTGTCACCCTTAGGCTTTCAAATACTGGCCAAGGATCTTGCCACCCCCATAGTGCCTTTTTTTAGGCAAGGCTCAAAAGACAAACCCACCACCATAAATAGCACAAGTAACAAAAAACTGAGGGTAATGCTACTCGATGCCAGAAGTCTAAACCTCAGAATGCATGCACTCAAGGCACTCCTCAATATGGAGAAAATTGATATATGTGCAGTAACAGAAACCTGGCTTAACACTCCAGAGAGCACCCCAGCACTACCAGGCTACAACTCATACCATACATTTTGGCCACAAAATCCGGACCGAAATACAAAAGGTGGGGGAGTATTCATATTCATCAAGGATACCCACACCTCCAGGTTAGGGGCACAGCACAATGCTTCAGAGATCATCCACGTGCAACTAACAATGGGCAAAACTGCTATTCAAATTATAGCTTGCTACAGATCACCCACTACGTCCCAGGATCCCCACTCCACATTCCTGGAAACACTGGGAAACATAAAGGTCCTACCAAACACCCTGATATTGGGTGATTTCAATTACCCAAACATTAACTGGGAGAACTACTCAAGTAAAAACTTCCTTGCCCAACATTTCCTAGAATTTATAAACACAAATGCCCTGGATCAATTGGTCAACATCCCCACCAGAGGTGACAACATATTGGACCTGGTCATCACCAACATGGGCGACCAGTGTTCAACATCGGAGGTCAACCCCTCGCTGGTTAGATCTGACAATAAACTAATCACTCAGGATATCTACATTCCGTCACCACTCCCGGTCAAAGAAACCACCATGAAAAACTTTTCAAAAGCAAACTTCATATTACTTAAGACCAAGGTGAGAAGTTTCAAATCCCCCATGCTAAAGGATAACGCTGTCCAAGCTGCAAAATCCTTTACTAATGCACTCTACGAGCAGCTACAAGAATGCATGGGTCGTGCTATCCCAAACAAAACCAAGACTCACTCCTCCAAGAAAAGGAAACCAGTCTGGTGGACCCCTGCCATAAACAAGCTATACAATAGAAGGAGGAAACTAGTACAGAAAAGAGTAAAATCCAAAGAAGGGAAGACATTCCTGATCAATATCAGCAAAACACTACTTTCCTTCATAAAATCTTCCTAGGCTAGCCTCAAAAGAAAAATTTCCATGGACTGCAAAGATAACCACAAGGCATTCTTTAGCTATGTCAAGAATCTAAGTGGCAATTCTCAGATCTGCTCGGAGTTAGTGCAGAATGGCACAAAATACACTGAACCGACTGATATAGTCAACATCCTGGCAGACAAGTTCAGTGCAAACTTCACCCCCCTCTCACCTGCAAAAGGGCCCATAACTATACCAGAAGAATGTAGTGCCCCTGAAATCACAGACACTCAGGTTAAGACAGCCCTCTCCAAAGCCAAAAACACAGCATCAATGGGACTGGATGGTGTCCCGGGCTGCATCCTACATGAGCTGAAAGATGAGCTAACCCCTTACCTAAACACACTGTTTAAACTCAGCCTCTCCACAGGCTACATGCCCACAGAGTGGCGCACAGCAACTGTTATTCCACTCCACAAAGGTGGAACCACAACGGACCCTGGGAACTATCATCCTATAAGCCTGACTAGCCTAGTCTGCAACGCTATGAAGTACATCATCATGGATCTCATTAACAGAGACATTGGAAACCTCAAAACACTGGACCCTACCCAGTTTGCCTTTAAGGGCAGATCATGCATCCTAAACCTGGTGGACTTCTTTGAGACAGTTACCAAGGCTATAGATGAGGGAAAGGTGGTTCACACAGCCTACCTAGACCTTGCAAAGGCCTTCAACACCATTCCCCACTCAGGTATTGTAGACAAGCTCACTAGCCTGAACATAAATCCCTACGTCACGAGATGGGTTGCCAACTGACTCATGGGTGGAACCCACATAGTAAGAGTTGCGGGAGCTAGGTCTGACTCTAAACCGGTTACAAGTGGCATTCCCCAGGGCTCAGTCCTAGGACCCCTCCTGTTTGGCATATACTTCTCAGAGGTACAGGCAAGCACAGGAGGACTATTGCTGACCAAGTTTGTAGACGATTGCAAACTAGGGGCTAAAACTGACTCTCTGGCTGACACAGACAATCTCCAAAAGGGTCTCACTGAGACAGATACCTGGGGTCAAAATCATGGCCTCAAGCTAAATGCCAAAAAGTGCATAGTCATCCCCTTTGGAAAAAACAAAGTACTCACAAACTACCACATAGGTGGTAGCCCCCTAAATATGGAAGACGTAATAAGGGATCTGGGGACCCAGGTAGATAATGACCTCTCCTTTGATAATCACATTGCCAAAGTGGTTAGAAAATCCTTCTATATGGCCCACCTAATCACAAAGGGGTTTGCATACAGATCGAAAGAGGTCATTGGGCCCCTCTATGCATCGGTCATCAGACCCATCATAGAGTACAATGCCCCATTTTGGATGTACCTTACAAGACACCTGCAACAACTGGAAAGACCACAGAAGTACCTCACCAAGAGGATCACTGGCCTCAAGCAGATGGCCTATGCAGCTCGACTGAAGAAAATCCAGCTGTACTCGGTTGCATACCGCCTACTCAGAGGTGATCTCTGCCTTACATACAAGTCCATGTCCAACCCAGAATTGATGGACATGGTCCACCTAAAGAAAACCATATCCCCTCGAGCCACATGCTCCAGGGATCTAAACCTCACCATAACAATAAATAGGATGTGCTGGAGGGATAGATTCCTGTCCCAGAGACTTCCCATGCTCTGGAACAAGATTCCAATCTACATTAGGCAGAGCTCCTCGCTAACCCTCTTCAAGACAAACCTTGACAAGTGGATGGGAAACAGAAAGTTTACCCCAGGGTTCACTTCAATGGCTCTGCTGGACAGAGGCACAGGGAACTTATCTAAGGGGGCGGCGAAAGCCAACACATTCCGGCTAGGCTTATAAATGCCTTTGGGCAGATAGTCTAGTGTAATTCTGTGAAGATATTTAATTTATCATAGCAAACTATTTCAGGAACAAAATAGACACATTTACACATGAATATTACACTATGTTCAGTTCTGAAAATCAAATGGAAAATATACATTGCAGGCTGAAATGGAAAAAAACACATAGTCAGCAAAAAGCAAGACCTAGAGAGGACTGTGGCTCAGACCATCAGTTCTTATCAAAATGTGTACAATTAAATTAAAGAAAACAGGAGAAGTCTCAAGGTCAAATTACTATGAGCTTAACTATAATCCAAATGTATGCAGAGGAGGTGAACAACAGATTTAAGGGAGCTGACTTGGTGGCTACTGGCTAGAGTACCTGACAAAATTAAGGCAGATAATTAGCAATATTACTTAGGAAGTAAAAAAGGCAAAATTTCTATATGTCTAAGCTTTAGAAGTGGCTGTCGAAAAATCAATTAAAAACAATGGAGATAGGGAAATAAGTCAAACTGAATACAGAGTTTGAGAGAACAGAGATAAGGGGGCAAAGTTAAAAGATCAGTGCAAAGAGATGGAGAATGATAACAGAATAGGAAAGACAAGATATCTCTTCAAGAATGCAGTGATAAAAAAACTAGCACTTGTCCCCAAGTTGAAATCAGCTCATGGCAATTCTATGGGTACACCCATTGCCAAGCCTTTCCCCTTTGTGAATACTGCTCAGTTGTGCCCCTTCCAGGTTTTGAACCCAGGTTTGCTAGTTGGCAGTCCTGTGCTTTAATGCTTGTGCTATCAGGCTAGGTAATACAGAAAACACTAAAGTAAAAATGGTTGTGCTAAAAGACATAGATGGTAACTACCTAGACTAAACAGAAGATAGTATGAATGTTATACACAAGAACTATATCAGAAGGGCTCTGACATCTCTGTTATATACAATGGGATGTTCTCTAATCTGGAGTCAAGCATCTTGAAGAATGAAGTTAAAATGGCCATAAAAGCCTTGCCAAAAATAAGGCTGCAGGAGGTGACTGCTAGGTTGAAAACGGTCAATTTATATTCTAATTCCTGAAAAAAGGTAATGCTAAGGAGTGTTCATATTATTCATCAGTTATACTTGTTTCACATACTAGAATAGCTAGGTAATGCTCAAGATACTGCAAACTAAACTCCAATAATACATGGACCAGCCAGATGTACAAGTTGTTTTTAGGAGGGACATCGGTACCAGAAGGTAAATAACCAACAGTCATTGGGTAATACAGAAAGCGAGTTCCAGAAAACAATGTACTTCTGCTTTATTGACTCTGCTAAATTCTTTGACTGTGTGGACCTTAACCAACCATGTCAAGTGCTTAGAGAAGTGGGCTTCTTGCGTAATCCTATTTGTGTGCTGTGGAATTTCTATGCAGAACATGAAACAGTGTTTAGAGCCAAATATGGAATAACTGATTTGGCCAAGATTAGAGAAAGACAAAAGATCCTTGTGACGTGTATTATTGCTCTGTTTATATAAATTATATGCTGAACATATCATGCAAAATTCCTGATTAGGTGACTCATATTCATATAAAAAACTGGGAGAAATACAAACAACCACAAATATGCAGGTAATATTAGTCTGATGACTAAGGAATGGAAGCAGCAAGTTTGACACTCATATGCAAAGATGGGGCAGAATTGTTATTTGAGAAGGCTAAAAGAAGACCATGTTGGATTAAAAACTGTATTATCTGGAGCTCTTCTTATTAGAAACAGCAAGACACACAGAGAGGACTTGATATGAATTCAGTTGTTTCAAGAGATATGAAGGGGTCACCCTGAAACGAAAGAAAAGAGGAGGCTGCATAGGCAGCAGGTTGCAAGGACAGATCAACACCACCACAAATCCACAAAAGTGCTTCTTTATGGAGAAGAACCTGGACCAAAATAACTGGTCACTGTAACAGTGTGGAGATGCAGTTCACTCAGTCAGGTTTAGTGGACATAAGACAGTTGAAGAAAAGGTAAGGCAGGATGAATGGATGGATGGGAGGTACACTGTTAAATATACTTAAATCGCAGACTAGATATATTTAACGTCTTGTATACCATCAAGCAAATTTAATGCAATGGTACTAACTTGGTATATACCCTCAGTGCCATTATATATCATACATGCCCCATTAATAAACATCAGAAGTCAATCTATCCAACACTGGGCATGTTATCGCAACCTCTGGTGATGTTGCTGCATAAATACAAAATTCAATAAACTCTCTCTTAATATATAGGAACTTGTATCCAAAGTTTTAAACTGATCGTTAAACTTTATCTAAATAGTAAATGGTCTTGCAACTGTGAAGTTATTTGACGTCCATAATCATAGGATTTCCTCTATTTTTGAGTCTATATATTTTTCTGTTCCCTTCAACTTGTACTCTTTCTCCTATCCGGTCTTCCCACATCCTTCTTTTTCCATCACTTCCTTTTTTTGTTAACTCAGTGTTCTGGACAACAATATGCCAACAACAGAGACACTCTTGTCTTTTCTTAGATCATAGTTTATAATTGATGCACCAAAGATCATAGTATGTTAGACAGTGTGTATGTATTGAAGTGATGAGTTGTAGAAGCACTTTTGACATGTGCACCCGACTTCAGTATTGTCATATTGTTCCCTCAGTATTACCAAGTATAAACAGCTTTCTGTTTTAGGAGTACTGTGTTTATATTTTAGAAGTCTTTTCATTAAACTTTGTACAGCCAATACTTTCCTTCCTATGCTTCTTCTGTGGTCAGAATACATTCATCTGGAACTCCTGATATACCAATGCACAAATATAACAATTAAACTGTAAATAAGCAAAGGTCCAGTACAACCAAAAACTGTAAAAGTAAACTATGTTTCATAATGATTAGTATTACTACCCCGGATTACCCTGATGAGGGAGTTATCATACTAAAATGACTTAATTTTTAAGCTTAGGGGTCCTTCACCCACAACAAATTGTGTGTGTCTAGAGTAAGACATTTTACTGCCTTTTTTCTCTATCTTTTTCAGTCCTATTATTTAGAATTCCAATACTTTGAAACACGGATTACTCTGAAAATCTCTGTACACTTAGTCAGTAGAATTTTTAATAAATGTATTTAAGCTGCACATTTTGCCATCTACAATATTTTGTGAGTAAAATGATTCTTATGTCTGAAACAGGCAAATAGTAACCACACAAGCTATGTTTTTTAAAGTAATAATTTAGCAATAACCCATGACTGTGTGTGAGTACCACAGGATTAACGCACTGGCAGTGTGATAAAACCACATCAACTGTGGGTTAACCTTATGATACCCACGCACAGTCATGGGTCACTGCTATTATACAATGACAATATTTAAGAAAGATATTGCTTACCTTTCTTAAATAATGTCTTTGTATAACGGTGCTATAGTGTTCTTATGCTGATGTATTGCCCATGTATATGAAACTAATGTTCCCACACTTGTGTAATACATCAGTGCTGTTCAGGAGAAGCAACACAAAAAAAGTGACTCGCAACTCTTTTTTTTTTCCCTGCCACTCTTAATGCAAGAAACATGGGCAAAAATCAACATAATGGGGGAGATGACAAAGGACCAAAACCAGGGACAGCTTTTATTTTTTTTTATAAACTTAGAAAGTTACTGAAACAAGAGTTTCTTTTGTTAGCATGCGTTTTCTGAAGAATATGAAACCACAAAACCTCAGACTTTGTCATTATTTAATGACATGAATCCCCAGAAGACTGCATTTTTTATGGGAAAAAGACAAAAAAAAATGAGACAAAAAGCTGGATGGTTGAGAGTTATGAAAATCTGATGATATTTTAGGAGGGACAGCAAAGAAATACATGGAAAATCAGGTACATTTCTTTTTCCTTAGTTTGCAGAACGCATCAATTTTTCTTTTATTTTGCTCTGTCCTTGTAGCATATGCCAGTAGAAAAGTCTGGCCACTAAATGGTACTTTAGTGGCCAGACTTTTTTTTATTGGTATATGCTTGATTTACAATGGGCATGCTGGTTGGGCTGACCACTCAGTGTGCACATTTCTGAATGGTAATTGGCTGTTATTGTATAATTTCTTATCTGCACTAACTCCTTTCCCAGTCATTTACTCTGGTAACTACTGCTGTCATATATCCAATCTTTTATGTTTTTGTACCCATGCATTTAAAAAAGATGTCAGGGTTTTCTTTACCCACATCATGAACTATATAATACATGGTAAGATGTAAGCTTCAGTGAGACAAATTCATAAAGAAATTCAGGTGAGGTTTCAAGCAAACATACTTTCATGGGTACTGATGAAGTGGAACAATACAGAAATGGCATACAAATGGTCAGATTAGTTACTCATGCTTTAGAGTTGGGAGGGTGGCCTAATGTTTAAAGTGTTTGCCTTATAAACACAAGGTGTAAGGTTTGAGTCTTGCAAGGGGATAATTGGCTAGGCTTAAAAATGGCCTATAAGGGCAGTTAGCTTTGTACTAATTTATGAATTGTATGTGGCATTGCAGGAAAGTATTAGTAAGAAAGCAGTCAGGAGGTCTTTATCATGTAGTTGTCCTTTGGAAACATTCTAAAATATGAGGCTTATTTTAGCGACATGGAGATGTCATAAGAAGATATCATTGTTTTTCTCCAGATATAGTTACTGTCATTTTGTAGTATCATATTTTAAACAGCTGAATAGAAATCCGATCAGTTTAAAATGTTTCATTGCAAACGTTCTGTTTGAGTTCTTAAGTAGCCTATTTATAATAATATTACAAAACTTTATACACATGCCTTTAATAGATTGGAAATCCAGCAAAATTAGCCATTACCCAGTGACAAGTTGCATGCAGTCAAAAATCTGAAATCTATCATACAGTGCTGCCTTAGTAAGTTAGGGTTTAGTCAGGTATCTCACAATTCAAACCAATATCCTAGATTGCATTTGCAGGTATATGTGTATACATACAAATACTTGCAGGAAAGCATATAAAATGTCATTCTGTCCATCAAAATAACAGTTATTCCACTAATTTATACTGAATTGCAAATGTTTCAGGAAATGTGAACATTTATGGATGTGTTGCATTCTGGTAGACAGCCTCCCTGCATTGACTCCTGCTAAGTACTAAATGCACCATATTTTTTTATTTTATACTACAGTCTTAAATGTCACACGTCTAAAATGGAGCAAGTGTGTGAACTCAAAATCTTCCTGCATTTATCTTTAACTGTGTCAGTGTATCTACCTGCTTACTTGCCTACATATTTGTTTACACTTTGTTTCTCTTTCGGTCAATACATTACATTTTCAGTGACAACTGACTAAATGTATTTTCCTACATACCTGCTTCTATCTTTTCGTTTAGAGCATAAGACTAACATTAGAGAAGCACCATGTTATAGGACAGCACTTTACTAATGCAAAATTCCAAAATTTAGTGGAATGGTAAGCAAATAAATAAAAATGCACTGATTGCAGTATATTGCTTATGTCAAGTTAGTCTAGACTCCCCCATATTAAATCTATTAGCGATTGCATTTTAAAGTAGGAAAATGTGATAACTGGATTCTCATCTAATGTATTTTGTGTAAAAGGATCCCATGAAATTCTTCACAATGGACAAAACATTTTTGGAAAGGAAAGCAATGCTATTATTTTCAGTATAACATTTTCTCACAGTTGCACACATTTCAAGAGATCTAACAAACTATGCACCTGCAGGAGTTGTTAGCTTTCAACATTGGTTTCCTAAGCTAATGACATAGTTAGTAAAGTAGCTCAGATCCCAGCATCTGTCTGAGATCAAGAACTGGAATTAGACCATTGCAGACCTCAATGTTCAAGAAAAACAGCATTTAATTTTCCCTTGGGTAAACAGACCCATTAATAGGGGTAAGTTCCTACGGATTAAGTATCAGACTGCCTTTAGATGCCTTGAAACTTCAAGCTTTAACCTCCATTAGCAATGAGAAAGAAAAAAGATAAAGCTTGTCATGACAGAAACTGTCTATATGTGGTTAATAGTAATGGCAGATTCAATGCTAGTGTTATGAATAAAACAGCAGTAAAATACTTTTGCAATCATTTGCATCAGAATGTACTAACAGATCTGAAATAAACTAAAAAAGTAGATCTACGTCCTCCTGTCACAGTATAAAGAATTCAGACAATGAAAAAACATGCAATCCAGAAACAAAGAAAAAACATTATTTAAGTCTTTGATAACCAGGTACAAATCAATATGCACAAGTGCCTATATTTTATAAGAGATCTAATAGCTGTGGATTAAGCTTTGTGACTTCTTCAGAGATCTCCAAAACGCAAAATCCATTTTCTCCTCTGGCAAAAGATTACTATCTGTAGTTCTTTTACAGCTGACTAATAAAAGAGCATATGAGTAGAGATTTGTACTTTTTCATTTTATTTTATTTTACTTCTGTTAAAACAGTTAAGTGAAATGGACCAAGGACCCCTTTCAGTCACAGCCAGGCCACAATAGCTTTTGCAAACATACATCACAAATACAGTGGGTATAGAGTGACACAAAGGTACATTCAGAATATGCAGATTTATCCAGAATAGGCAGACTATGTAGGGTAATTCAAGTGTTTAAACATTAATTTGAAATATACAAACAAAACTGTACATTCAGTGCCAAACAAATGAAGTTAAAACACATGTAGTTCTGTAAAGTGCAAAATATTTACAAATAATGTGAGGTTTAACCATTTAATTTTAAGTACTTACAGTGTGTTGAATCATGTGATTGAAGGATGCCGATTTGTAAAAGTGGTATTTGCTGTTGTCAAGTAGGACATCTGTATGAATAGAAAAAAGGTTAGACAGAAGGTTGTATATATAGATGCTGGATGTTCACTGTATAATCTAGAGGAACAGAATTATAATAGCATGAGAGGTTTAGCTAAGTTCTATATCAACAATTTTACTGGAGGCAAGCAGGCATAGCTCTTCTAATAAACTCTTAGGTGAAATGAAAGAAAGAATGATGGAAGTGAGCTAAGATTAAGTAAGGGTATTGACCAAATTATGTGATTAGTATTTAGTGTGCAGCCTGAGATTGGCTAAAGGAAGCAAAACATTGGAAGCAAGTATGGGAGTTAACATGCACAAGGAGAGAGTGTCATTGTGATATGGATGTATTGGGTGAGTTGTTGGCTGAGTAAAATGCTTAGCAAAGACAAATAGCCAACTAGTACCTTCACAGACATACATGTAAGGGTTGAAAGAACTGGGATAAACAATGATAACTAAACAGGGTGGAGTAAATATCAGCATTAACCTGTATTGTGGAACCAACTGCATGTGTTTAGACTATGTAGATGTAACTTAAGTTGCTTTTTAACTATCTTCAGATTGTCCAGCTGCCTTATTTCCTGTGGAATGAGGCTCCAGATAGCAAGAGCACGTTTAGAGAAGGCATTTTCAGTGGTAGTGGGAAAGAAAGGGGGACTGGCTAGTAATAATTTGTCATTATTGTAGAAAGAATAATGGGGTTCCCTCTCAAATAGTTTGCATTTTAGAGGCGGGCAATAGCTTTTATTAAGAAATGTACATGCAAAAGGTTTTAACAGAGGTAATGCTACAGTCTGCACTGACAGCTTGGCTATGATGATGTAGTGATGTGTCTTGCTGACTGGTAAGATGTATAAATCTGAGTATTTTGTTTCCTGTTGTTTGGCACAATATGGAGTAATATCATTTGGATAATGCTATGATTCAGAATCCATGTGAATAACTGGACATTAATGTTGGCAGTGCATCTGCCTTCTGTGGTTAGCAGATTAGAGATTTTGTATAACATCTTGAGTTGCAGCAATACTTTATTAATTGTTATTTCAACATGTGTGTCAAAATTTAGATTATGATTTAGGAAGTTACTAAAGGGAGAGATGATCCACTGGGTTTCGTTATGGTGATTTTTTTTAACCCATCGTGGGATGTTAAACAGCTTAATGTTGGTCTTGGTGATATTAATGGTCAGGTTATGGGAAGCTAGCCAGTTCCATAGTAGGACAAAATCCCTCTGTATTTGAGACTTGAGTTTGTTGTCTTCTCAGATCTTGTAATTACAGTATCATCTGCATATAGCAAGAATTCTAAATATGGGAGGCCCCAAGATAGGCGGTTAATGAATATGGGGATCAGTAGAGGGTCTAGTACTGATCCCTGCACGATGCCAGTATAAGTTTTACCTAATTCAGATTGCATATTAGAAACTGTGACTCAAAATGTATGGCCTGAAAGATGTTTTTTAAACCAGAAGGTTTCATTACTTGAAAAGGCAATGGAAGTTAACTTTTTGTACAGTATATCAAGATCAACTGTTTCAAATGTTCACATCATGTTTATGAAAATGGCAGCAGTTAGAAGTCTGCCATCTATATTGGTATAAATCTGGTTTGAAAGAGTGGAAATAGCTGGAAAAGTATTGTATTTCACTCTAAATCCATATTGTCTTTCTGTGAAAATATCATAAGTAGTTACATATTTTACTGTTTCTTTTTTTTTTACTGGTAAATTCTTACTGGGCACAAGCCTAGGGTTGCCAGCTTTTCATGTCAAAAATTCTGGATATGTACATGAAAGCAAAATGCGGTACCCACACACACACACATACACATGCAGCCATTCCGGTGTCCCATTACTTGGCTATCTCTCCATTTCTCCTCAGTTGCCATAAATACTGTTCAAAACTCTGTGTGCATACTGTTTTCGGCTTTACTTCTACAATGATTACAGATACTTGGATTTAATGTAAAACTTTTATTTCGAATTTTACAGCACAAACCATTTGCTAAACAAGCAATGCAGTCTCTCATAAACAGACAAAGCTTTAATACTTCTTTGCCTTTAAAAACTCACATTCACTGAAACAACATTGAAACCTACATTCAAAGAAAATGCATCTGGCCAGTGGTGGACTAAGTTTATCTTTGGGTTTTTTTCAAATCATAGGCCTCTTGCACACATTTTTAAAGCCAAGCAAAAGTACTTTGATTCACCTTCCTGATTGCATTAAGTTTTAATACATAATAAGAGCTAGCAGACATGAATTAGCATCCATCACAACTTTAAGACTGGTACGCTCATGTTCATGTAGAATCTCTAATGAAACAAAACTGGCATATTACTGATATACTTAAATAGCATATATTGCCAGGCTGTGGCAACACAATCCTCTAAAATGTTGAATATGTTAACCGTATGAAAATGGCCATATGTTAGTTCCCTTAAACCAATTCACACTACAAATTCAAAGAGTTCTAATAGAGTACTTGAGTACAAAACACCACATACATACTGTTCCAGATGACTATGCATGCCCCTTTAGAGAGGGTACATCAGAAGAGATGTGACAGTGAAGTCTTCACATAAATAAAATAGCCATATTGCTCTTTGACAGACACTGCTGTTCAACAAGTCTCATCAGTAATCAGGCAGAAGTAATGCTATAGGTGCTCTTTTCACATACCAACTACCTCTCAAAAATGATAGTTTTCTGTACACTTCTCTGATTTCTCATTGATAAGCGAATGAAAAACATATGGCTAACGTTCAACTTGCAGCTTTTAGACACACACACAAACACATTGCCCTCAAGAAGCCTCATTATTTTTGACAGTGATGATGTGATGACAGTAACATCACCACTTGTTAGACTGTGTGTTAAATTTATAGTTGTAAACATTTTGCCAGTAAGCATTGAAACAAAACACATGAACCAATAATGATAAAGCTGCCCAATTCAGAACATTTCAACCATAAATGAGAACTCATACTTATGTCATTAAAATCCACCAATATCAGTCAATATGCACAACCTCTGCAGAGTGCAGAAGTAAAACATAATCTAAATTACACATTAAAGAGATCTGCAACTAATGAAAAGTTGCTGCTAGCAAACGTTTTTATATTTCAGTGTTTCATCTACAAATCAATGCATGCTGCCTTGAGGAATTGATTGCCTATGTTGTTACGTTAAAAAATGGTAAGCTGCCGGTAATATTGCAATAGGAAATGGATGGCAAACTGAAAACAGGTTCATTGTTACTACTAGGCATCATAGGAGGACATACTCTCAGGACTGCAGCACCCTGCCCCATTAAAATACAATGCAGTATGAGCTGAGGGGAAAAAAAGAAACGGAACTTACATGTGCCGCAGTGTTGGATTAGAGAAAACTCAGAGCAAACACTAGTTCGACTCTTGCTTTGCCTGGGGCTTTTCAACATACAGTCCGTCTTCTTTATAATTCAAATTCCACATGCGTGGAAGACAGTGAGTAGACAGACGTAAACAGTCACATAGACACTGCTTTCGTCATCTGCACCCTGATGCAAAGGGCATTCTTAAAGAAGAATGCCCCTAAAAAAAAAAAATGTAATTTTTTAAAACTAAACAAAAATGTGCACAGTGTACCATTTTTTCCAGACAACACAGGCATTTTCCATTCTTCTGGACAGTGTCCCTTAATTCTGGACAGTCTGGAAGAATTCTGAATGGTTGGCAACCCTACACAAACTCCATTTTCAGTGTAGGCCAAGGGAGAGATTCTCCATCTTATAGAATGAGTAGAAGGCAGTTGTCTAAGATTTAGGGGGGATTCAGTAATCCTCCGTGTAAGACTAACTAAGTCTTACTCTGAAGCGGCAGCCTAAGAGTATGACATCAGTGCGCCATGCATATTCATGAGGGTGCAATGACTCAACTCCAAGGCTAACATGGAGTGTGTACGAGTGCAGGGGGCATGTCAGACTGCCGAGCAGTCCAAATATCCATGCCCCTGCAAGTGCCTAAATCTGCAAATGTCACCAGAGATGAGCAAGTCCGCTCAAATGTGTATATCCCCAACACTACACTCCCCCACATTCAAAACCCCTTTACAAATAAAATAAAATGTAAAACAATTTTTTTTATTATTCCCAATATAGCTGCCTGTATTTGCGTGGGTGTGCCCATTGCTTAGCTACAGTAAGCAGTTAAGACATCGAAGAGGATAATAAACCACTTATATGCAAGTTAAGCCAAATAGCAATAGCGTAGTGGTAGAGCCTTCGCGCAAAGAGGAGGCATTCCCAGTTTGAGTCCCACCACTCCCCTTTCCATTTACTGTAGGAAATCTGTGCATAAAAATAATTCCTGACATTTACCTTTTAAATTTTATTAAAATGCATTGAAATGGCCTATGTAGTAGTGAATGATATTTTAAATATATATAAGAAGGTGAAATGGTCACGCATACTAATGAATGCATAAGTAACCTATCTTAAGCAATGTGAAGCACTGCTAAACAACGTTTACCAGTATTAAGCATATTTAAGAATAATTGCCCATAGCTAAGCACTGCTTTAACTAGCGCACTGGCTTTGCGCGAAGCTGTGCATCGCGCCAACTAGCGCAAACAAAACATGTTTGCGTGGAGCTGCGCACCGCACCATCTAGCGTACCGTCGGGCAACTTCGGGCAACGTAGAGCAACGTTGGGCAAAGTTGAGCAAAGTCGGCTAAACACAGCCACACCTCCTAGCCGGTCAGGCCAGTAGTAAAATAAAAAGCAATGACAGGCCTCGAACCCGGGATACTGTGCACCATAATCACAGTACTGAACCACTAAGCCATGACAGCTTTTGCTGTTCATACACTGTCAACATGCATATACATATTAATTAATGTTTACTCAGTGCTAAGCAGGTGTGCACTCAGCTGAGATATTTCAAAACTGGCCAATCACAAAAAAGTGCAGGAAATGAGTCATATTTAAGCTACATAGGTGGGAATAATTGCCATAACTGGTTGTAGCTCCCATCTGCAGTCAGAATGGCCGGTGCTGGAGAGAGCTGTCATTTTTGAGCACACCGGTGGGGTATTGAGGAGTCAAAACTGATAGTTTGGCTCCTTGTCCATCGTCATGATGCAATACTCCTGCAGGGCCAGTTCCAAGGCACGGAGTACAAAGTGGAGGCTTGGAACCATCTAGCACATGATCTCACCAGTGCCACAGGCATCCCTCAGACTGGTGAGCAGGTCAGACACCACTACGCTGACCTGAAGAGACAGAAGCAGGACCAACTGAACCAATGGATACAGGAGGCCCATGGGAATGACAATGCCTCACTACTGAGTAGGTAGCCATGGAATGGAGTATGTAAGAATTGCTATTGTAGTCTATATAATGGACAGGTATGTTTCAATATCCCTTCATTTACTTCACAGCTGCAGGTGTCCATGCTGCGAATCAGCAAGCCTATGCAGATAGGCTGCTAAGGCTGCACCACCAGGCAGGTTAGTAATTATTCTGCATGTATTGTTATATAAAATAAGTGAGAGAGCCAGAAAAAACATGTTGTAGCCCAATAATAAAGGCATAGTCCTGAATAATTTCTCTGCATGTACTGTTATATAAAATAAGTGAGAGAGCCTGAAAAAGAGTGTTGTAACCCATTAATAAAGGTATAATATGTCTTGAATAAGTCTTCTGCATGCACTGTAATATCAAATACATGAGAGAGCCTCTAGAAAAGTGTGTAATGTAATTAATAAAGGTATAATTCCTGGAGTGTGTCTGTGTCACTTCCTTTGAAATGTTGTTGTACTCTTGCATTATATAAATAGTACTGTTGTATTAAGCGCTGTCAACCCACACTTGGCCAGGCCCATATAAAGTGGATGAAGGGCATTCCAGTAGCTGTGAAGCATATATACAGTCCTCAACTGTTGGTTAATGGCTGGCATGCATAGGTAAATCATGCACATGGGTAGCTTGTTAATGTGTTCCCCAGAAATTTCAGTGTGCTGCTAGAAATGTAGGGAGCTGTAGAAATATAACTGATAATGTCACCTGAACACATCCAGATATGTAGATATATAAATATAAATAAAATATATAAATATGTAGCAGTAACATCTGCATCCTGGACAGTTTGTATGTCAGATACAGGTCAGGTATATAAGGAACTAGCCAAACCCATTTCACAACTTAATGCACGTTGCCTAGTGTAATAATACATGTAGGGGATATATACCTGCAGTCAATAGGAATGTAGTGTAAACTATAAGTACATATAAGATGTTAATGGAGGTATCTTTTTACACCGTACTGTATGTGCATAAACAATGCATTTCCATACCTCAATGGGTATGTCTAATCTCAAAACATTTCTTGGGACATATGTCCTATTATTTTATAAATATCTGCATTTACTTTGATGCATGTGCCCTGTTCAAACACCACAATCTTGGTGGACTGTTGCCACCAATCAATCCTGCATGCTGTTGGAATGTCCACTGTTGTTCTATATATGCATGTGTTATGCTTGCTGTTCAACTGTTGGAACTCTGGTGTGTTGGGTTAATGGGAATATTACTGCATGCTGTTACAACTAATTTGGAATGCTGTTGGCTGTTACCAACCCATATTGTCATTAAATCCTAGTAAATGTAGAACGTATGGGAAAGCCGGTCCAAGCAGACCCAGCTGTCCCACCTCAGCTGGCGATGGCACCTGGCACCAGTAGATCCGGTGCCCAGCCCGGGACCTCCTCTTCCATTGGCTCTGTGCCACCTTCATGTGTAAGTGCTGCAGGGGATGGGGCTTGTCCCCCCCCATGCAAGCGTGGCCGGAGGAGGGCCACCTATCACCCACCAAATGGTCCTGGATGTGGTGCGTAGGGAGATCCAGCGTTCAGTCACTGATCCTCTACGCCAGCTCAAGGCGAGAGCGTGACTCATGGGTGAGCCTGCCCATCCTACGCAGCCCCCAGCACAGCAACCCTCTGGGCTGTGAAGGTGCAGTGGTGACTGCCCATGGGTGGGGATCTCAGTTCCACTGTTGCCATCTGTGGGCTCATGGGCTTGCGATTTCCAAACATCCTTCCCCGTCAATGGTGTTCACCCACCACGTGTCATATTCCGCCACTGTATGCATCTTGTTTGTCTTGTCTGTGTACCTCCCCAACCTACCTCCCCAAATATACCTACTTCCCCTACCCCACATTCCACTCTCACCTGAAAAAAAATGGGCAATCTGCTCCCACAAACAAAATTACACCCCATACATAGCTGCCCATTTTGCACACATGTCTGCTGGACACACAAACTGAAATTTAATTGGCAGCACAACATACTTTGTCGTCCTCACCCTCTCTCAGGGGTTAAAGGTTTCAAAATTCCCTCCAAATTCCTAGTATATGCACAGCTGTTGCTGTTAAAGAAATGGGCAGCTATGGACCTTCCCTTCACCCATCCTGCACATCCTGAGCTGGTTTCCCTACTGTCTTACCCTCTTTGTGCCCCTTTTTCACCATTTTCCTATCTCCCCATTTTCTTTTCTTTCAAAGAAATTAGTGCGGGGGTTAGCGGGAGTAAGCACTTTTAAGCAGTAGTTAGCAGGTTTGCGCGAGTGTGCACATGTGTGCGCTTAGCTAAGTATTGCTAAGCATCGCACAAACCCACACAAACCCACTTACAACTGCTTAAAAGTGCTTTAGTCAACCTGCATGTGAGGGCCCTTGTTCTGCTCAGCAGCAAAATAAGACACCACTGCCAGTCTTGAACCCCGGACCTTGGACACACTAAACAGCATGAAGTACCACTGAGCCACAGTAGATATAGAGCAAGTTGTTGCTGAAATATATATATCATGCATCAGAATGAGTGAATGTAAAGGAAAGATAGGAATGCCATAACACAAAACCTGTTCTGTGGAACTTTACCAGTAGTTGTTGTGGAATTGCATTACATGACTGTGATAACAGAACCAGCCATTCTAGCAGTAAATAATGTTACAGCAGCACTTTACAACCCCCACACAGCATCATAGAAGGACAATCCCCACCCAAACGTACAAAATACCTGTGTGTTCAGGGTCCAGCAAGGATGTGTAGGTAGGCATACTCAGTACTGGAAGTGTCCAGTTTTCATGAGCATCCTGTGATAATGTCAACAAAATAAAAAGCACAAACTGTGCAGAAGTGAGTACATTAATATCCACAGTATAGCAGTTCCCAAACAGTTCATGTACCAAATGAAAACATCTCAATAACTATGTATGTATGGCAGCTAATTGTATAAGTAGAAAAGAAACTACATACTCCCATATATCTTGTGTTAGCATTTGCAGGGGTGAGTACAATTCTACACTGTCAACTGTGTACTGGAAGTGGCAACATTCAGGTCTGAGTACAGCATTCAAATCACTGGCTACACCCCTAGCATCAGTTAGAAGAAGTATACCAACCTTCTGACTAATGCAACCGTGTCCACAGCAAACAAGCATGGTCCCCACTTTGGAAATCTGAAAGGGCTATGCCTACCTGACTTAGCAATTTATAGCACTGGGTTGCTATGACAGTGAGTACTGCAAGTACCACACAGCAGGCTGCATGCAATTGCCAAATGGTGCCCACCAATTGGTACAGAGGCCATCACATGCACATGTGCAGATACCTATAAAAGCAGGCTGTACTTGCTGTCCACACATGCAATAATTTCATTGCAGGTAGAGAGAGAGAAACGCAGAGGCAGACAACAGCTGCAGCAGAAATAAAGAAAAAAGATCCAAAGAAAATATATTGAAAGAAAAAGTAATATATTGAAAAAAAAAGATAACAAAAAGAATATATTGAAAACAAAATAATATATTGAAAATAAAAAAATTATATTGAAAAAAAATATATTGAAAAATATATATATTGAAAAAAATATATATTGAAAACATATATTGAAAAAAAAAGTATATTGAAAAACAAATATACCTTGAAAAATAAATTCAAGATATACAACAACAAATACGAACACATACAAAGGAAAGGTATGTAACAGCTATGTATTTACTGGCATGTAGTAGATGTTTATGAAGAGTACTCTACATAGTTTGAATCATCCATATGTGGCAGCAGTACGTATCAATGCACAGATGCCCTGCATAACTACTGGAATGGAGAAATGAGTGTGTAGCTGTGTGCAGTGGGATGTGACTGTGACATATGTAGTTCAGCATTAAATGTCAAACATCTGATCCATGTTATCTGTGTTCTGCACAGTAGTGTGTACAATGTCTGTTTGGGGAAGTAGCCCATATGGTTATATAAACATGGATGTGACAGAGTAACAAATACATGATAGCCATATTAATGCGTAGCTTAGCATTGGCAACAGCTGTACCAGGCTAGTATGCTAACCTAGCATTTGCAGCTATATATACACACTCTAATATTACTGTGTGTTCACATGTGACACCTGTTCATGTTGCAGCAAGGGCCAACAGGTCAGCCATGAGGTACACAAACCTACAACAGTGTGTACCTTGTGTGTGTATGGCACACACCTATGGAGAGATCTGTCTGTGTCAGATATATTAGCATCTGTACATGTGCATAGAGCAAGGGACATACTGCAACTGTTTGTGAAGGGTGGACATATATATGTTGTTGAAGGTTGTTATGTGCATATTTCTATGTAGGTTGCAGTGTGTGGCAAACAAGACAGCATACAGTGCTGGTATATGACATGTGGTGGTTAAACGTTGTGAGTATGCTTCGTCAGGTCTGCAGTGTTGCAGCCAGTGAGGCCTGCTAAAGCTACATGGGCTGAAAACACCTTCAATGCATTCTGCACAACACTGTGCAATATTATGGCATAACTGTATACCTCACAACCTTCGCATAATTGATATGCCCACCATGAAAGGTGGACTGTATATGTGCCTATATGTATCTCTATATGTACACCAATGGATGTTTATATGTATGTGTGTATATGTGTGTGTGTATATATATATATATATATATATATATATATATATATATATATATATACTTATATAGAGAGAGAGAGATAGGGTCATATTTACTGCAACAGATGCCTGGTGACAAAGCCATGGACTCAAGCTCAATGTTGACACTGCATTGGCATCCCTTCTTGCAAATACTCTGTACCCATTAACTACCAAATAGGTGGTAGTCTACTTAACACCGAAGGTGTGATAAGAGACCATGGGACACAGGTGGACAGTAGACACCCCTCTGATGATCACAGTGCCACACTAGTCATGTCATCTGTCTACGTGGCACACGTCATCAAAAAAGGTGTGTGTCATCCAGGGAAATATAGGTCCATTTTCCCCTCTACTCATCACACATAAAGCTCATTATAGAGTACAATGCCCCATGTGGTATGTACCTCACAGGACATCTACAGCAACTGGAAATGACGCAGACATACCTCACAAAGAGTAAACTGGCCTCAAATAGATGCCCTATGCAGACCGTCTCACAAACCCACAACTAGACTGTGTCGCATACAGCCTACCCAGAGGTGACCTCTGCCTAACATACTAAGCTATGTCAAACCCAGAACTGTTGGTCATGCTCCACGTAAACAGATCACAATCCCTATGAGCTACACACTCTAAGGACCTAAACCTTTTGACCACAATAAACAGCACATGCTGGAGGGATAGATTCCTATCTCAGAGACATCCCATACTCTGGAACAAAACACCTATCCATAGCAAACAAAGCTCCTAAGTAGCAGTCATCATAAATAATCCTGAAGATTGTATGGGAGATAGTGAATACACCTAGGCAATCACCTCTGTGGCTCTGCTTGACAGGACCACGTGAAATGTAATTACCTGTGTGTCAAAGGCCAGGGTAGCGTATGGTTAGACTTCTATAGGCCCTAGGGCCAATAGCCTATTACTTACCTATGAAGTGATACACATCCACATGTACTTTTTGCAATAATTGCTATGTGAGGTTGACTGAGTGTGATGGTGAATGTGTCAGAGTTCTGTATATGTGTGATAGCTTAGTGGGAACATTTTTTCTGTCATGGTATTATGTGTCCCAGCTGTGATCCCAGCAAAATATGTGTATGCAATTGCTAGGCAGAAAAAGCAGTATGTCATATGGTCTGACGTAGTCCCTTGTTGTCAACTGGGGTGTCCCATTGTACTCTAAAGCAGTACATGTATGCTTATTGAGTGTTACTGCTGGTGAATCCAACTCCTGTATGAACTGTAATACTACCTGAAGCTGTATGCCTAAACAGCACAGTATGGTGTATGTCCACATTTCTTGGAACCACTGTTTTGTGTGTTCCCTGTAGTCCTCACAGATTACATACCTCAGGCATAAGGTCTTGTAACTACTAACACACAGTACTGTAAGGTACACAGGTAAAGGTCACCTGGGTTGCTATACCTTTGTGTCTGGTATGTATGTCTGATGTGTGCATGGGTATGTCTGCACCATTGCCTCGGTCATATGTGTGTTACAGGATATAAGTGTGTATCTAGCAACATGTATAGTCTAGTACAGCAGTATGCCACCTATAGTAATGAATGTGCACATATGTTAGACTGGAGTCTGTCATCAATGACTATTGTGGTATACTGGTAATACTGTAACTGGACTTTACAATCATTGCAATGGATTACATATTTCTTGATGCAATAGCTTGATATATACCTCCTGTGGCTAGGTGGTGCATTGTGTTGCATACAGTATGCCATGTACTGTTGTATAGTCTTACATACTGGTTTAACTTTGTTGCTGTGCAAAACATAGTCTGATATATAGAGTGTGCCAGGCACTGTCAGGCAGTTGTGGGTTGAGAACCGATATGTGGTATTAAAAGTGTGTAACTTCTGACAGCCAATAGGTTGCTATATATGGCAGTTAATTGATATCTGTACTTTAGAATGTTGTGTGCGCCACATGACTTGCTCACACATATTGTTTCATTGTCTATGTCCCACCATCATAATCCCGCCTATAGCATGGCAGAGGAAGAACAGATAACGGTGAGCTTGGTGCAGCACTATGCCCTGCTGTTCTCCAGAACCAGCCAGAACCAGCATGAGCGGACTGCGCTGTGGCAAGATCTTGTCCGTAGGGTAAATGACATAGGCATGCATAACCAGTCATATGAGTAGGTACGCCATCACTGCAGTGATTTAATTAGACATGTCCAGCAGCATGCATCTGATATCCTTAGACAACAGCTTGCCACAGGTGGGGGATAGCCATCCACCCCCCCTCACCAGAGTGGAGGAGCTGCTCCTGAGCCAGGTGGCTCCTGGTAAACAACAACAACAACAACAAGTAACATGTATCATCATGGAGGCCAGAGCCACCCAGCAAGGTGACACAGAGCGTGCAGGTAACATGGCATAGCTGTAGACTACTGTTACTAATATTGGTAGAGCATGCTTATGTGACATGTGTAGTGTGTAGTTAGATGATGTGGTGCCTAGTGTTGTGCAATACTAATAATTAGGAATATAATCTGTAGGCCTGTGATTGTCAACCGTTGTACTGCTGTAAGATTGCAAACACACAGTAGCAATGCCACAGTTGTTACCACTGACAAAGTGTCTCATATCCATGTAGGTCCCTCTGGTGTGAGAGCAAGGCAACAGACCCATGCTGGTGAGTGTGTTCTACATTTAATATTACTAATTAAATGTGCATGTCATAGGTGAGGTGCAGACCATGTACACGTAACACACCTACGCAAAATGCATGCTGTGCATGTTTGCCGTGAGACTATGCACATCCCAGTAATGTGGGTAGCTGCCTTAAACACATACAATATACAGAGCATCCCACACAATTGTGGCAACACTGTTGTGGACATTGGATAGGCAGAGTCGATACACATGCAGACAACATACACAACTTTGTCATACGCAGTACACGTTAACATGCTACACATGGCATATTCAGACACCCGCCGTAAGGTCACACTACAGTATCCCAAATGTCATCCACACAGCACACATAATATACCTGAGGGGTAGATGCCTCACATGTGCGAAAGTCTTCAACACATAACACATTCATGTTAGGCAATGCCCCCCTATTGGGAACCTTACAAACCCATGTAACAACTGGCTGTGAAATGGTGAATGTAGCCATGATACTGCAGTTCTGGTACAGCATGGTATGTGCCAGTCTGGCACACATTAGTAGCCTTGAGTGACCACATGATGCTGCATGATGATGGCTCCTGGTAGTACACCCCATCCAGTTACAGTGACCACAGTTCTACACATAGCATTAACTGCTATGCACCTCAATGTTGTGTGTGTGCAAACATATGCACCTATACACAATATGCATAGCAATCACCATTTGTACAAAGTGACACATATATGTCTTGTAATGCTATTGAGTGTATAGGTCACATGACACACACTGTATGTGTGATGTTTAATGTTGCAGTTGTGTTGTAGCATGCCATGTCATTTCTGGCACTGGCATGTCCACAATATGTCCTACACTCACCATAACCACTGTACAATGGCTATGTTGAGCAATGGTATTCCATCAGGTATACATGCACCACTCATCCTGTGTGTATACATAGCATGCATGTGCTAAACCTGTGTCCACAATTATCTGCTAAAGACACAGATGCTCTAATCAGAAATGGATATCTATGTGACACACAAATACACATCCAGCCATGGTATGCATACCTGTGAGTGATGGTGCACAAGACATTGCAGAGCTTTTAATACTTGCACAGCAATGCCATGTCCATGTACACAGTGCATTCCAGGGTAAGGCCAATCACTGAACAACAACACACATGCATCAAAGCCATGTATACTGTTATTAGCAAGGGCTGCCTACACCTGCACTGCATGCTGCTGAGAAACACACGTCCTGCATGCTGACACGTGTGATATAACTGTTTGCCTTGTGATACTGTACCCCACCATCACTCGCTATTGAGTATGTTCTGGATTGCTGGTGGTGTGTGTGTGTCTGTGTGTGTGTGTCTCTGTTTTAGTGAGTAGTGCATTTGTGTGCATGTGTTCATGTGTGCATCTGTTCACGTGAGCATGTGTGCATCTGTTCACGTGAGCATGTGTTCACATGTGCATGTGTGTGTGTGTTCACATGTGCATGTGTGCATGTGTTCACGTGTACGTGTTCATGTGTGCCGACATCATGTACAGGTCGTAAAGTGTGTTTCCTGTCTTTGTCTCACAGGTGCTGACTTCGGCCTGGTTCACTGCAGCAGGGAAACTGATGTCACTGAGCAAAATAGTGATACTGATGATAGGTGTGTTGAGGCACAGGCATGTTTGCCAGGGTCTGTTGTTGGGCCACCAATCGACAGTACACAAGTGTCCACCCCATCCATGCACACAGTCATACTGCTAATACATCCATCACCTATGCCCTTAGCTGAGGGACAGCGTACAGTCGGCATTGACCAGGACAGTGTGGTATCCATGGTACATGCATCCCGACACAGCAGCCATACCCAGATGTCTGGAAGGGTACCACATAGGCAGATGTCCAGGGGTTCTCATCATAGCACTGCTGCTCATCATGCCACTGGCAGACATGCCACAGGTCTTACAACCTCACGCATGTTCCAGGCTGTCATGGAGGCACAGGCACATATGGAACGGTACACCAGACAGGGACTAAGGGCACAGAGGGCACATAACACTGCCGTCATGGACAGTATCCGAGACCTAGCAGGTGCCATCCATAATTACACCGAGGTCACTGATAGACGTTGGGGAGAGACATTAGATGTCCTCTGCAATGTTATGTCCATGTGTCAGGACAGTGCAGGACATTGAGTCATCGACGTGAATGTATGCCAGCAGCATCAGCAGCTGGCAGTCGCCGCGGATGTCCATCAAGTCACAGCCGCTCCTGTAGTGCCAGTACCAGCCCCAGCAATGTTGGGAGTGAGCTGTCCATAGAATGTCCTAGAAGACCACGTGCACGTGGCTCTGGACAGTCCTAGCAGGGACCTGGGTCCAGTGTACATCCATCTACCTCTGGGGATAGTACCCAGTCTGGCTTAGTACCTGATAGCGTCAGTAGCACCCCTGCCTGGCACAGGTACCGTATCCGTGGCCAGAGATGGTGATCTGTAAAGCCTGGCAGGTACAGTCTGTGGCTGTCCCACAAATACCCATATATGGTGGCCACATGGTGGAACTGTGTGCATGCAGACACACACACACACATAAACCAGAAACCTAGGGCTAACACATACCCGCACACATTACATCAACATTGGCCCATAGCAGTGCTCTTGCCCCACACACACACACACACACACACACACACACACACACACACACACACACACACACGCACACGCACACACACACACGTCGATTGGATGGCTCACTGTACGCCTCTGGCAAACCAACAACACACCCTGTGCATATGATGAAACCTGTGCCACCTCCTGTCATCTGTAACATCGATGCAGGAACAGGCTACCATGGTGCTAATGCACAGGGTGACTTTATAGCAGTATAGCAATGTTAGCATGTTGTCAGCAGTAGAGTGTAATGATATGCTTGAAGGTGTAGCTGAGCAGGCATGATGCAATAAAGCTATGATTGTCAATGTAGTATTCTTTACACCAGGGTTAGTTCCAATAGTATATTGTCCGCCCATGTGCCACTTGGCTGATGTGTGTAGTATTGGCAGCATGTGTTAGAGAGTGGACAGTATGTGTGGGATGTGTGTAGCATAGATTTGCAGGTGTACATTTGTGAACATGGTGGAGGTGCACTGTCTACATGTGCATGCATAGTGGACACATGGGCAGGGTGAAATGTCCTGTATTACACAGTATTAACACTCCATAGTTTCTATTGGTGGCCAGTATGCATTGTACTACACACATTTCGGAACCTGACTACACATGTGTGTATGACATGGTTTGACACTGTGCTGTGGGTGATACTGTTAACTATCTGTCATTGTTTTGCATTCTGGTAGTATACATAACTTCAACAGCCTGACCATAACCAATTGTTCGATGATGTCTTTACAACTGACACACAGATGTAGGACACACAGCAACATTTGGATCCTTCAGGTACTATACTATGCCAGTAACCAGTGGTATTCACTTGCACCCATTACTGAGACCACTCCTGTTTGGCATATAGCTCTCTTAGGTACAAGCAATCACAGTAGGGATATGTCCGTACACGTCTGGTAATGCATACTGTGGCCTATAATGCATTCTCCAGATGACACACACATCCTCCACAAGGGTATCATAAAGACAGATACCTGTTGTCAAACCCATGCTGTAAAGCTATAAGCCAAACTAAGCATAGTCATCCACCTTTACGGAACATATTATCCCCACAGTACCACGTAGGTAGTAGCCACCAACATGATGAACAGGTACCGACGTGTACATGCAACCAAGTGCTATGTCATCTCTCCTTTGATAATCACATTTACAAAGGTATTTTGAAATCCCTCGGTGGATCACATAAGCAATAAGGGGTCTGCATGCAAATCCACAAAGGTTGTTGTACACCTATAACGAATAGTCATCATTGATGGACTTTGCTGCATTTGAACAGGTCTGACATATACCTTGGCCATAAACCCTCACTCACACATTTCAATAGAAACCATAATGAGTGTGTGTGACACGGATGACCTAAGCCAGGGATCACTGCAGTGGCTGGCCTTGTCACAAGCATACAGATTTGACCTAAGGTCTGGGAAGCAGCAGCGCAGTCTGGCAACGATGAAAGCTGTGTTCTTGGAGAAAGCAGGGTTCCCACACATGCAATAATTGAGGTAACATGCACATATATGTATTTGCCACACAGCTAGCTCACCTGTGCGATGCATACTGATATGTCATACAGCAGTAAAAGCAAAACCCACAACACATTGACTTACAGTGTCACACACACATAGAGCACACATACTCACCAAGTGCAGGATTCAACCCCCTACCAAACTACTTCATGATACTAGAGAAGTACACATTAACACGATGCGCTATACACATTACTGGGAGATCTATTTTCCACAGGTATATTTGTAGGATGCTGACATCATTAGACTTGACAATGATAAGTATACCACTTTTAAGGTGTTCTACTACTCTACAAAAAGGTTGCTCCTCTCCAAGGTAATTACACACATACTCTTGTGAAGTGCAAGATTCAAACCCTACGAAACTACTTCATGATACTACAAGGAGTACATATTAACATGACATGCTATACACATCACTGGGAGTTCTCATTTCCTCAGGTATATTTGTAGGATGGTGACATCATCAGACCTGACAAAGATTAGTTTACCACTTTTAAGGTATTTTACTACTCTCAAAAAAGGTTGCTCCTTTCCAAGGAGACCACACACAAACTTGTGAAGTGCAGGATTCAAACCCCTATTTAACGATACTTGAGAAGTACTCATTAATACGACACGCTATACACATTGCGGGGAGTTCTCTTTTTCACAGGTATATTTGTAGAATGGTGACATCATCAGACCTGACAAAGATTAGTTTACAACTTTTAAGGTGTTTTACTACTCTCCAAAAAGTTTGCTCCTTCCCATGGAGACCACATACAAACACTTGGCAAGTGCAGGATTCAAACCTCTACCTACTTACTTGATGCTACTAGAGGAGTATGCATTAACACATCACGCTATACATCTTACTGAGAGTTCTCTTTTCCACAGGTATATCTGTAGGATGGTGACATCATCAGACTTGACAAAGATTAGTTTACTACTTTTAAGGTGTTTTACTACTCTCCAAAATGTTTGCTCCTTCCCAAGGAGACCACACACATACACTTGTTAAGTGCAGGATTCAAACCCCTACCTAACAACTTTATGCGACTATAAAAACACGCATTTACATGACGCACTATACACATTACTGTGAGTTATTTTTTCCACAGGTATATTTGTAGGATGGTGCCATCATCAGACTATACAAAGTGTGTTACATTAGGTGACATTAGGTGGGCTACATTGAAGGAATGTCTAAACACTTTGGCCATGTGATCATCAAAGGAGAGTTTACTATCTACCTGTGTCCCCAGGGCCATAATGACTTTCTCTGTACATACTGGATTACCAACTATGTGGTAATTTGTGTGCAATTTGTTTTACCCAAAGGGGATGACTATGCATTCTTTGGCATTCAGCTTGAGGGCATTGTTTTGACACCAGGTATCTGTCTCTGTAAGACACTTCTGGAGGATGTCTCTGTCAGCTGTACAGTCGATTATGGGCCACAGTTACCAGTCATCTGCAAACCTGTTCAGTCATACACCTTCCATGCTTGCCTGTACCTCTGACCAGTATCTACTGAACAGGTGGGGTCCCAGGACCAAGACCTGTGGGATGCCATTTGTGACTGGCATAGAGCTGGACAATGCACCCACAACTCTGATCATGTGTGTTTGATCTGTGAGCCACTTGGTCACCCATCCTGTGACATAGCTGTTAATGTTCAAGCTGGTACGCTTGTCCATGATGACAGAGTGGGGAATGGTGTAGAAAGCCCTTAGTGAGGTCCAGGTGGGTTGTGTGGACTACTTTCACCTCCATCTATGTCCTTGGTAACTGTTTGAAATAAGTCAACTAGGTTTAGGAGCCAGGATCTGCCTTTAACAAGGCAAAGTTGTGTAGAGTCCAGTGCCTGGAGGTCTCCAATGTATCAGTTTATGGGTTCCATGACAATTTGCTCAATAGTTCTGTAGACTAGGCTGAGTAGACATATTGGGCAATGGTTTCCAGGTTCTATTGTGGCACCCCCTTTGTGGAGCTGGATGACTGTTAGTGTATGCCATTCTTTGGGTACATAGCCTGTGGTACGCTTGAGTCTGGACAGTGAATGTAGGTGATGGTGTAGTTCCTTTTGGGCCTAGTGTAAGATGCAGCCTGGGACACCATCCAGTCCTATTGATGCTGTGTTCTTAGCTTTGGTGAGGGCTGTCTTTACCTGCATGTCCATGACGTCTGGGGCTCTGCATCCTTCTGTGATGGACACAGGCCCTTTTGGGGATGATGGGGGGGAGTTTACATTGAACTTGTCCCCCAATAAAAGTTGGTTCATTGTATTTCTTTCCATTTTTCAGTAGCTGACAGCATATTTGGAAGTTGACACCTACATGTCTAGTATAGCTACCGAAGGCTTTGTGGTTGTTATTCTTACATTCTTTGGCTATTTGTCTTTAGAAACTGTCCTTGGATTATTTTATGAGCGATCATTGTTTCTTCCCAATAATGATCAGTGATACCTTTCCTTTAGTGAAGTTGGCTCTATCATGTGTTCGTTTCCTCCTTCTGTTGCCTAGCTTATTTATGGCCAACAACCACCTGATTGTCGTCCTATTTTGGAGGAGTGCATCTTGGTTTTATTTGTGATGTCTCATTCCATGCATCCATGTAGATGTTCATAGGATGCACTTGTAAATTATTCTGCAGATTGTATACCATTATCCTATAGCAAGAGGTCCTTAGAACGTTCCACTTTGGTCTTGGGAAGTGTGCAATTTGCTTTTGCAAATGTCTTCACAGTGGTTTCATTGAGTGGTTGGGAGGGGTGGGATGTGGATGTCCAGTGTGATTACTTAATGATCTGATATTACCAGTGAGGGGTTTATCTCTGTTGTGGAACACTGGTACCCCATGTTGGTGATGATCATGTCCAGTATGTTGTCACCTCTGGTGGGCATGGTGACCAGCTGTTCCAGGGTGTTAGAGTTTTTAAACTATAGGAAACATTGGGCAAAGGATGTTGTACATGAGTAATTCTCCCACTCAATGTTTGGGTAGTTGTAATCTCCTCATATAATGGTGTTTGATAGGACCTTTATATTTTCCACTGTTCTCCGGAATACTGAGCGAGTTCCTGAGACAAGGTACATGATCTGTATCAGGCTACAATCTGATGAGCAGCTTTGCCCAATGTTAGTTGCACTTGCATGGTCTCCAAAGCCTCATGCTGTGCCACTAACCTGAAGGTGTGGGTATCCCTAGGGTAAATGGGTACACCCCTTCCTTTTGTATTTCACTCATGGTTTTGGGTCCAAAAGTCAGAGGGATTATGAGTGTTTTACGTGGAGCATGTCCAACAGTTCTGTGTTTGACATAGCTTTGTATGTTAGGCAGTGAACACCTCTGAGTAGGCGATATGCAAGGGAGTACGGATGGAGCATTTTGAGATGGTCTGTGTATGGCATGTATTTCAGGCTGCTAATGCTCTTTGTGAGGTATTGCTGCTGGCTTTCCAGTTGTTGTAGTTGTCTTGTGAGGTACATAGCAAAAGTGACGTTGTACTCTATTATAGTTCTAGTGAGTGATGAGTAGGAGGGGAACAATGTCCTCTTCTATTCTGCATGAGACACATTTTCTGATGAGGTGTGCCACATAGGAGGGTTTCCTGACTACTGTGGGAATGGGATTATCACAGTTGTGTCCACTGTCCACCTGTGACTCAAGGTCTCTTGTCACACTTTGTGTGAAGTATACTACCACCTATGTTGTAGTTCTTGGCTACAGAGTTTTTAACAAAGGGGATGACAATGCACCTTTTGGCATTGAGCTAGAGCCCATGGCTTTGACAACAGCCATCTGTCTCTGTGAGGCCCTTTTGTAGGATGTCCACATCTTTAGTGTTTACAATTATGGCTCCTAGTTTGCAGTCCTCTGGAAACTTCAGTAGCCACAGACCTTCCATGTTGATGTTTACTTCAGGGAAGTAGATACTACACAGCCTGGGAAGTTATTTGGTCCCATGGCTGCTGTGATACTGGCTTTGGAGAGTGTTTTTTTACCTGTGCAGCCGTGATGACAGCAACTTTGCAGTCTTCCATTATAGAGATGTGCTCTTTCATGGGTGAGAGGGGGGTAAAGTTAACACTGATCCTATCTGCCAGGATGTTGGCAATATCAGTTGGCTCTGTACATTTAGTGCCATTGAGCTGTAACTCAGAACAGATCTGAGTGTAACCATGACATGGACCTGTCTGTTAGGCAGAGATCTCCTGAGTAGACAGTATGCAACAGAGTACAGATTGGGTTACATTCAGTCTTGTTGCATGGGCAACTATTTGAGGCTAGTAATTCTCTTGTTAAGGTACTTCATTGGTCTTTCTAGCTGCTGAACGTGCCTAGTCAGATTTATCTCAAGTGTGTTGTGGTACTCTCTGACAGGTCTGATGACTGCTGAGTAGTGAGAACCTCCTTTGACCTACATGCACAGACCTTGGCAGTTTGTGTGAACACATAGCATGATTTTCTGACCACTTTGTGAATGTGTTTCTAGAAATAGAGATGACTATCCACATTTGTTCATAGACCCCTTATTATCACATACGTATTTAGCCTAAGTGTGTGAGCATGCCCAGTATGACCTTTCAGTGTGATGCTGAATGAAATCCACTACATTTGTTGGAGTGTGTGAGCATGCCCGGTATAGACATTTATACAATATGTGCATGGAAAATCAAGTTGTATTTTTACAGCAGGGCTCAGCTTTGTGACATAGATCAACAGGGATCATGCTGTGCCTGCAGGGCTTCCATGAGACACTTTGCATAGACTTATCAACATTTCTACATACAGGGGGGACAGCTATTCTTTGTACATTTCTACCCGGGGGCACACCTGATTATTACTGTGGGTGTACATAGGATGAGGGTTTCACCTGACACTTATACTCATTTGCTATGCCTGCACTGCTATGTACGGGGTACCATTTCAGTCTGTACTGTTGCCTATCGTACTGGCTTGAGGCAAACTACTGTACTACAGATCTTAGCGTCCAATGTCACGTATATTAGATTGAGACTTCATAGCCTACACAAACCACATCACACCACCTGGCCTGATGTTCTCTGTCTGCATAGGCGTGTGGGGGAGGTTACCCATTTGCCTCTTTAGGGGCATGATACAGCATTTCTATGTGTTTGCATTAGTGTACAATTGTTCTGCTGTGTCTGTGCCACTGAAATGCTATCATGGCTTAATGGCTCAGTACTGTGACGATAGTGCACAGTATCTTGGGTTCGAGCCCTGTCACTGCTTTTTATTTTCATGCTGGGCAGACCAGACTGCTTAAGGAACAGTAAAGCAAATATGAGCATGTTTAACTGACTTTGCTCAACTTTGCCCGACCTTGCCCAACATTGCTCAACATTGCCCGACGTTGCGTTAGTTAGCACGAGCAATTTTGTTTACATATACTAAATATTGGTAAAAGCTGCTTAGCACTGCTTTATATTGCTTAAAACATGGCAATCATGCCTCAGGTGGTGCTGCAGGGCTGCCTATGTTGGGTGTACATACTGCACTCCCTATACATGTTTGGAAACTGGTAGTGTCAAGTTAGGCATCCCTTTTATTTTATGTGCAAGTCAGAGAGAGGTATCATTTCCAGGGTTCCTACTGAGCCAGTGTATGTGCTATGCATTGCCTCTTTGCCAAGGCCAAGGCATACTGGGCACGCCTCTTCTGCCTACTGGGGCAGGCTCAGGTTGTTCCTCCTCAGAGTCACGTTGTGCCTGTGCAGGCCTTGGCAATGGTGGGTGCTGTTTGGCCCTGCCCCATGCTGTTCCTGCTGCAGCTGTTTTTGCAGGATCATATTGTGTAGCATGACACATACCATGACAATTTGGGCACATGTAGTTGCTGAGTACTGCAAGGCTCCACCAGATGTGTCCAGGCACCGGAACCGTGACTTGAGCATCCCAAACACATGCTCGATTACATTTCATGTTTGTGCATGTGCCTCATTATGGAGTTCTTGTTCAGGTGTGTGTGCATTTCTGATGGGTGTCATCAGCCACGGCTCCAGTGCATATCCAGCATCCCCTACTAGGTGACCGTGAGGGATGTCCCCATTGGCAAATATCTGGTACACCTGTGACAGATGCCAGATATGGGAATCGTGGTAGCTTCCAGGGAAGCCAGCACACACATTCAGTATTATGCCCTGGGCATCGCACACCACCTGGCAGTTTATGGAGTGGAAGCCCTTGCAGTTGATATAGGCCCTACCCCGCTCACCAGCTGGTGCTTTGATGTGTATGTGCGTGCAGTCAATTGCACCCACTACCTCAGGGTATTACGCTATTTGATGGAAGAGATGCATATTGCTGGCCAATACCTCATGGGAATTGGGGAAATATACATGATCACCAACATGTGCTGACATGGCATTCAGGAACTGGTGCAGTACCCTGGATGCTGATGCCTGTGAAATCCCCATCATATCACCAGTTGGTCTCTGGAAGGTACCTGTTGCTAGTATTCTTAGGCCAACACATACTTTGGTTTTCACTGGGATGGGTTCCCCTCTGTTGGTTCTGTCTGTGAGGCGTGGCCTGCACAGCTCAACAATTTGCTGCAGGAGCTCTCTGTCCACTCTATAGTGCTCCACTATCTCCAGCTCATGTAGCCCCTGGTAGGTCACCCTGGGTCTGTACACTCTTCTCCGTCTCCTCACTGTGGGTTGCTCAGCAGCATTCGCAATGGCACCACCCTCAGCATCTTGCACATGTCGCCTTATAATAGCAATGGCAGCCCCTAACATTATTTTGTCTCAGTTAAGCTTTTTAAGTTTTCACTTCTCTTTGTAGACTGCAGTGTTGCAGTGTTTCTGAGAAAAACATGGAGGAATGTTGTTTGCAGAGTTTTAAGTGCTGGGCTGGGCTAGTGTACTGCCTGTGTAATTGCCTGATTCTGACTGATTTCCCCTGGCGGCTATGCTAGTTCTCCTTGGTTAACTTCCTACTACTTCTTTTCCTTCCTTTTCCCCTTTCTGTTTCCACAGGGGGCAGCGCCATGCAAACAAGTGCAAACATGTGCACATGAGAGCACAAGTACGCACACAGCCTTACACAAGCTTACACAGGCTTAGGCAGGTGCACATATGTGCATACAGGCTTAGACAGCCTTACACAGGCTTACACAGGTGCACAAATGCGCACACAGGCTTAGATGGGTTTACAGGTGCGCACACGCGTGCACACAGTGTAAACATCTTTGCAAGAAACGTTAGTGATAGCCACGGCGTACACCTTCGGTTTATGGGTTTCAGTTTAGACAACTGTAAACACGCCTCTTCCAGTCCTGAGTAACTCACAGCAAACACATGCCAATCTGCTCCAATAAGCTTACAATCTTTTATATACATACCCCCTCATGATGTCACCTATCGTCTACTCTGTTACTCCCCTAATCCTACTCTTACACTCTAGGGACATGGTTCACATGGCAGGGAAAATTGGGATTCCCTATCCTTATATTCATTTGCATAGGATTCCCTACTAATTTTTGGTTACATCTCTCAGACTGAGCTTCCCCCATTAGCAACCCCTACTCAGTAGCCATGTTGTCTTCAGCCTGCCATTCACCTGCATGGCAGATGAATATTTTGAATAAAATGCCTATTTTTGGCTTTTATTTTTTTTTCTGGTTTTTAGAGTGCCGCACGTTTGCACGGCGCTGCGCTACACTTGAACATCGGAGATCAAGGGAAAAAAATATTTTTTATTATTTTGCAACAGATAAAAATGCCAATGGCCATATATTTGGCCATTGGCATGCTTCCTCAACTGCATGCATCCTTTATTTGGAGCTGTCATAGCTCCGATTTGCTATTTGCAGAACGGTACTCAGCTGCCAACCGAGTACATTTCTGCAAATAACACTACTCTTATTCGGACAGGTTAGTGTTTCCTGGATCGCAAATTTACCTCATTTGCATAGCTTTCAGCAGCAAATGAGGTAATTTGCATAACCTAACACTGTCCATGCAAGAGTCGTTTTAAGAGCTCTCATGCACGCCCCTACCAGCTGTTTCTGTATCGCTTGGCAGACATGTCGGCTGGCTGGAGTCTTACTCTACTTTTAGACTCCGTGCAAGCCTTCGTGAATCCGGCCCTTAGATAATACATGCAAATCTTCCCTTCTATCCACTCTTTTCTAATTCCGTATGCAGATGATTCTACCACCATATCTTGCTCAGAAAATCTCCCTCACCTTCTGTCTCTTACCCAAAAATCACTCCTGTCTGTGGAAAAATGGCTAGCCAGCAATGAACTCTTACTTAATCCAAAAAAAAAACTTCTCTTCCTCCCTAAATCTCTACAGCATTGTAAAAACTCATTCTTAGACTCATCCCTTGGCAATACTACTATCTAAACTTCTTGGCATTGTTATTTATGATCAACTTAAATTTGATACTCGTATTCTACAAGCTATTAAAAAACACACTAAAAACTAGGTCTATTACATAAGAATAAGAAATACCTGCTGAAGGACATAAAATGTTCTCTAGCTCAAGCTTTTCTACTTCCTACTCTATTCTGTGCTGCACCTCCTCTCACTAATCTCCATTCTAACCTCATGGCCAAACTTGAATCCACTTATAATATAATTGCTAGATTTGCTGGCAATCTACCCTACCAATCCCATCACTGTACTGCCCCCAAAAAATCTTTCATAGACAGAAGTCCAAAACCAACTCCTACTTCCTCAGCTCCAACTCACACACTCTGTACTAGCTAATCCCTCCCTCTGCCCTGCTTTCCCTACCCTAATCTCTCCCTATACCCCCAAACAATGTCTCCATAGTGCGGACCAACATCTCCTGGAAGTCTTTAAGTCCACAAAGCAAATTGATAAACTTCTGTATAGTCATTCTGTTGCCTGCACTTGGAATAAACTCCCAGACATTAGAGCCATCACTAACAGTCTCAGTTAAAAAAAAACACTAAAGGATTACATGCTAAAAACGTAGACCTGCCCCTACCCTAGCCCTACCTGACTTATTCCTCCTCATCTTCCTTCCAACTTTATCTCTATTCATACAATGTTATATAAACTACATATAAATGTCTAAGGCTATAAATAACCTATTTTCTCTCAGTTTAATATATATATATATATATATATATATATATATATATATATATATATATATATATAGGGAATTAACACTCCACTACTTAACTGGTTGATTATTTGACAATGTGGTAATTGTAGTCTAACTCTCTCTGTGAATGCAATTATTTAAATCTTTTGTAATAAGCCTGGATTTGCTTTTGTAACTCAATTATTTGCCAAGCTCTGTGTCTGCATTTGTACTTGTATAAGTATTATATATATTTTTATGCCTGGAGCTTTTCTCCTCGGATCTCTGCTGGAAAAGGGCTTCTCGCCCAGTCAGACTAACCCAGTTAAAAATGTCAAATAAATAAAGAAATACATATATACATAAATAAATATGAAAAATGAAGAAATTGTAGAACAAACTGCAAATAAATCCACAAAAAACAGCAACCAAGGAGAACAGTCCACTTTTGTTTATTAAGCGCCTTTCGTCCTTCTTAATTGTAAGAACTTCTTCAGATAAACATGTACACACAGTTACTGTTTAAAACAAATGGGCTGTAAAACTTGTATGAGCATATGTATAGTATAAGGAAGGGCAAACAGGAAAACACTCTAGCCGGACACACCACCCAAAACCCAACTCACAGTTTCAGTTTCAGAATGATTGACCAGTTAGTGCAGGACTATAGGGGGGTCCTTTGTCATTATTACTAAAAAAATTGGAGTTATTGTGACAAATTCATGTTAATGCATGCCAGCATCCAAGTTTGAATAAAATTACTTCGATTTTATGAGTGTTAAAATTGTTGAGTCTTTCTAGATAAGAAAAGTATAACTCTTATTATAAGAAACATTTTAACAAAGCAAGTAGCACTTGTATGATTAAAAGGTGAATGAAAGGGTTAATTTTAACTGTCTTTGTTGAGGGAAGGAAATTTTATTGGTTGATTGTCATGTGACTACACGCCCATTTGTTTTAAACAGGAACCGTGTCTACATGTTTATCTGAAGAAGTTCTTACTATTAAGAAGGACAAAAAGCACTTTTCGTAGATTTATTTACATGAATAAATATACCTGCATACATAGACTACTAAATGGTATGACAGTTAATAAAAAAATAATAAATGCACATATATAGAATACTAAATGTACAGACAAAGAATAGTGAATGAACATACATAGGATTTGATTGTAGATTAGTTTTTGCAGCATCTTCATGAGTGGGCACAAATACACAATAGTATGGTAATATGCTATCAAGAGGGTGGACGTTTTAAGTATAGATGTTATTTATGCATATGTGAAACTGTGGGGATGGCCTTGTGATAAGAGAAAGGTCAAAAATAAAGGTGAGTGGTTGACTTAACCATTGACTACCTAATGGTAATGTTTTTGAGTAAGTGGTACTGAATGTTGGCTTTCAGGAGAAGTCGAATTTGTTTAATAATCAGTTAAATTGTGATTTGGTTATTGTCCTGAAGTAGATCGAGGGCATTCAAAAATGTAGAAAAAAGGTAGATATTTGTTGTTTTTGAAATTCAAGTTTTCAGAGACGCAATTATATGAATTTCGAGTTTCTGAATACACACGAGTATGCTTGGTATAGTGACCAAGTTAATGTTGAACTTAAGAGCAATGTTGGAGATAGTGAGGTTGTGGTATTCTGGATTTCCTGGCATAAGTATAGGATAAAGGAGTTAGTAAGCGATTGTTTAGGGAAGACATTATTGACACCTAGATGTCTGACTATGTGCTAAACTAGCATAGGTTGTTCTAGGTATTCAGTTTGCATACAACTTAAGACACATTTCCACTAAAAATGTTTGTTTCCAAGAAATTCATAAGGAATGCATGAGTAGTTTACACATATTCAGCATTACTGCTATTAAATAAAGCATTATCATTACAAAGGTAGGACGTTCTGCACATTTGTGAGGGGGGAGGGGAACAGAGCTAGTGGACATCATAACAAACATCCATGTGGATTATGTTCACACCATTGTGCAGCAGAGCATGAATGTGCTCAGTACACTATTTGATGGTGATAGAGTAGATGAACATAAAGCATCTGTCTGTCCTCCACTTTGTAGGACTAGTAATAGTATGCATCTGGTATTGTGCACAGTCAGATTGGGAAGATGCGCAAAGGTATGCCACCACCAAGTGAATCAGATTTAAACAGAATGCTTAATTGTGGAGCTGATCAGGAAATTATAAGTAACATAATGTCCCGTTCCGCAAACACTGACAGGGATCAAAAGTCCTGATCACCATGCAATACTGCTTAATGTTAGATTTGCTGGGTTTGAAATCATGCAATGATGAAGAAGAAGAAGGAGAAGAAAAAGAAACAGCTGATATATTGTATCAGTCGCTTCCCTTTCTTTATATTTGTACAGTCTTGAAGTTAATGTACCTAGGTAGCAGGTAGTATGGGGCACACCTAATATATAGGAGTGGGGAATGCCAGGGGACTTTTATTCTGCAAACATTCTTATTTGTGTGTTTTTTTCCTTACAGTTTCGGGTGGTCTGTGCATTTGTACCATTAGGGACTACTTCAGTGTGTGTGGCTGTTTTTTTGGTGCTGTAACCATCAGCATTTGCATAGCGAGTAATCCTTTCATTGCCAGGATGTAATGTCTTGGCTGCCGACCACGTATTCCCTTGCCAGTTAACGTAAAAAATTCAACCAGAGGCCATGCATGCCTTTCTAATAACCCTAAGGTTCTACCAAAATTTTCAATGAGAACATGACTTTTTTAGTCCTGGAGTATATGTCAAGGCATACACCCATTTGTCTAATCGGCGTTTCAAAACCAACATCGACTTACATTGCTTACCATAATGGAAGTCTAGTTCAGAACAAGGAGGGGTACTGGTTAATGGGCCTATTGCTTCCTATAGAGATCTCTTGTTCCAGTGTTGGCTACATTATTGATATATCGAGAAACAGGAAGTCTGAAATAATAGAGCCCCTAAATGCACAGATGTTAAGGCAAAGGTCTTCCTTCAAGGGCCTATATGCTATAGATTATAAGGACAGTGATACAAGCCTTTTCTGATTACTAAGCATCTTGAGAGCAAAGATCATTTTTGTTAGGAACCACCTCAGTTGTTCGTGTTTTTTGATGTACCCAGTGAGATACATGTCAAAGGATGCATTATATTCTATAATGCATCTAATCAGAGCAGAGAATGACTTTAGAGGAGATGCCCTTGGTGATTAATTGTGAGACATAGAAGGATTTTTTGGCTACATTTGCCAAAAGGCAATCGAAGAGACAGAATTATCAACCAAGGTGTCTAAGCCGTAATCATGCACCTAGTTTATGATCAATGAACTTAGACAGCCAGAGATCCCTGTTGTCAGTATTTAGGACAGAGAGATACATTCCATAAAGGAGGGTGGCCTGTATGGAACCCTGGGAGATGCCACTGCTCACTTTCTCCCAACCTGAGACGGCATCACAAACCCTGCCATCATGGGCTCTGTTCTTCGGCCATTTTACCACAATGAATATTGTTAAAGGCAAGAAGGCTATTAACAATCCTATCATGTGGTAAGGTATCAAGCTCATTTGCATGATCCAAGTAGGCAGCATGAGTAGTGCTGCCACTTTCCACCTCATGCTTGACCTTCTCTAAGAAGATAACATGATTTAACAGGCATGACATAAATTTAACAAATCCATATTGTTCTTAATGTCCTGATTTATGAGGTCGATGATGATGTGTTCCATGGTGTTACAGACAAGACTAGTAAGACTAATGGGTCTGTAGTTACATAGGTTTCTGGTAGAACCACCCTTATAGAGAGGTATCACCACCACAGTTCACCAGGACTCTGGAACATATCCTGTAGCAAGGATTAGGATAAACAAATTAAGGAGGGAATCAGCAAAAGCCTTCTTGATACTATTTGTTAGATAAACCGGTGTATTATTAGGACCCACTAAAGAGGTGTTTTTAGTCTTTGATATTGCTTTAAGAACATGATCATTTAAGATGGTAGGGAAGTGAGAGTGATTTAGGGATGCTTGGAGTGGAGATCATAGTTTCAAAGGAGAAATTTACAGCAAACTTATTTGCTAGTCTTTTAGCAATATCTTTATTATTTGAATGGGAGGTGTTTTATAGGTAAACTTGAACAATGTTGTAAATTATTCCTTAGTTTTCTAATATAGCTAAGGAAAGATGTATAAATATCTTTAGATTCTGATGGTAGCCTATGCTTATGAGATACTTTGTTCACCTTCATAGCTGCCTTTAGCTTTTCAGTAAGGCTTTTTATATTCTCTTTGTGATGAGTGGTTCTGGCCTTACAAGGTAATCTAAGCAGTTTTTTCCATCTTTTACATAATTTGTTAATATCTAACTACCAGGGTGTCTTTTGTTGAATTTGCCACTGTTTTTAGTTCTGATGGGGACTGCTTTGCCATTGCATTTATCTAAATGATCATAAAGATCCTTTGCATAAGTGGCTGCATATCCAGTATTCACTGTGGGGTGAACATGGGTGAATTTTAAGATTTTGTTGTATTATTGTTGAAGGCTTGCTTTTCTGAAGTCTCTAACAAGGGTGTTGTTGGTTACCTTCAGGGTTGATATTCTGATGGTAAAGCTAACCAGTTTGTGGTCCAACTTAACTAATGAGAGACTTGCCCAGGGGCAGAGGATATGCTGCGGTCATATTTATGAGACCTATGTCACACAATATTCAAAAGCCATTTACTCAACAATTGGCTCTGCCCATGCTCCAGCCCTGGCTAGTTCATATTACTTCTTCCATACTGCTCTACCTTACTGTTTTGTCCTACTACTACTTCAATAGTATCAATGGCTTTTCCATCTAACCTTTCCCTCTGCTACTCCGGTACTCTACAAAGTGAGATACCAACTAGTACTATTCCGCAATTGCACTCATACCTTTCTTGTTAATCTAATAATTCCCCATGACATATGCTACTGATAGTCTAACTTCTCTGTTAACATTTGTTGTAGATAAGAAACAATGATATGTATCCATATTATTTTTGTTTTTCTACATATCCACGTATTAAGCTTTGAATTATTTGTATCTATGTAACATATGTTAAATTTGGCTTTATATCTATGTAATTTTTGTCTTCTGTGGATCTTTTCTCCCAGGGCCACCTCTGAAAATGGGTTTTTGCCCAGTTGGACTTTCCCGTTAAACAAATGCCAATAAATAAATAAATATGTCCAGGCTATTACTATAGCACAATTTGATGCAGGAAATTCTCATTAACCCACTCTAAGAAGTGTTGTACATGATCAGCTTTAGAAGTATAAGTACTCCATTCTATAAAAGGGTAGCTTAAGTCACATAGGATTCAAGATGGGCCATAAAAGGAAATCAGTAGCAAGCTACAAGTTGGAATTCTGAACCTAGTGTGAACTGCAGTTCATTGAGCTGGGAGGGGTCACTGGATATCACTCTGGAAGGTTTAAAATCCCTGACAGACACTGAGACACCTGCACAATTGCCAGTGAACTTAAAGGGATAATAAGTATGAAACGCAGGCATTTATGGGGTGCTGTTATTACACCTGAACCATGTTTTGATGGCTACACAAACAAGGTCTCATTCCAGATGCAAAAGTGCCTCCAAATTAGACAGTTTGTTTCTATAACTCCTGGCACTAAGAAAGGCCACCTTGATGTTATCTAAATTATGATTTGGTTTATTAGTTAAGATGGTATGTTCATTAGATGAACTCTGACAGTTAAGATTTAAGCCACTATGTAGAAACCCTTGAATGAGAGGCACAGACTATCCTTTGCAAAGCATGTAGGATTGCTGACCATTTCATCCATGGAAGATACATAATGTACCCCCACCCTGTAATGATGCCAGCTACTTAGACAATTGTTGAAAGCAATTATCTTTTCCTTAAATCTCAGCATCATTCTTGGTATGGAGGACATACCTTTCAACCTCTTAGAGTTAGTAATCTAAACAAAGCTTTCAATAAAAGTGGGACAAAGGCCCAAAAATAGGGGCAATTTTTAAATATTGCTCTTAAAAACTTAGAAAGTTGATAGAATAACAGGTTTTGCATTAGCATGAGTTTTCTGAAGGACATGAGTCTGAAACTCAAATGTCTGTCATTGTTTTCTAACTTTAATCTTTAATGATTTGTCACTAATTTGCTAGAAAACCACAATTTTATGGAAAAACAGACCCAAAATATGATGCTATGATGCAAAAGTCTGGACATTCTGTGAAAATCTGTAGAGTTGAGAGGTATGAGAGGAGAATACCACTCAAAACTAGAGCTTTAACCTTGAATGAGGTATATGTAACAAGCTCCATTTCATGGTAGATTGTTTATTTCAGCATGGACTATACTCATATTTACTCACTTACTGCAGAAGAAGGTCCTGGGGATCCTGAGAGACAGCTAACAATAGTCCTATCCTTGTAAAATTCCACAGAAGCACCAAATTCCAGTTGCAGTAAAATTCCCAGTGCTTTTATTAAACACATAAAATGCTCCGTAAACTATATAAAAAGCATTGACAAGTACTTCACTGAGCAGTTAACCACGAACAAAACACTCACTCAAAATACGTTACTGTTAAGCGCTTTTCATCTGGATCCTATCCAGACTTCCTCAGACAGTAATAAAATACCCAAGTACTGTTTAAATAAGCTCACCTGATACTGGTGGCCTATCCGGTACCGGGATATCTTTTTCAAAAGTTTAAAAGCAATACTCGCTTATGTACATATCGTCACACAGTATGCATAATGTTCTCAAAAATACACAAAATTGTTCCCTTAATGTTCATTAACCTTTTATACTAGCTCGTAATATTTTATATGATTTCACTTAAAAGTGAACAGCAAGTCTCTCCTAATAAAACCAACTAAAATGTTGGTAGTAGCATCTAACCTTAAAACATACATCCCAGTGACCACCTAAGTACGGTCAGTGTCAATAAATCGTTTATTGTTCCTTTGTCCTGTTTTTTTTAAAAAACAAACCATGGTAATTACCTCACCAATAGATGCTCTTAATTTGTTGTTAAATTAGGTTCAAACATCTAGATGTACACCTCTGTGCACTCAATGCAACTTCTCAACTTTATGTAGTTATCACTCCATACTTCTTGACAAAGGAGTCTTAACTGTATTCATTTAAAATATCCACCATACATAAACCCTTCGATACGTCACTATTCGGGTTTTCTATCAAAAACCTACAAGTCGCTCACATCACATGTGTGAACGGACAACTACAAACAATTTCCCTTGTTTAGTCACTATTTGACTCAATAAATTTAGTTACAATACCACCATCAATAAAAGTGGAAGTGACAAGTAAATTTTTAAAAAACAATAAATAAAACTATGAGAAAATGCCCTCACAAAATTTTGGCCACTTTAATGGTGTACTCCATATTTAATTTGTATTTTAGACTCAGTGCCTACCATGCCCATAACAATCGAATTCTAAATTATGTCACGGTAGATAACTTGTCCTATATTTTTATATGTTAAAACTTCTTCCCACTGTCTACTAACAATATTAAATGTAGGTATAAACTAAAAGATGTGTGTATTTATTATTGACAGTTCCTTAAATTATTTACCTTAATGTGTTGTCTTATTCAGTCTTTATATTTAAATTCATACTCAGACTTCAAGGTTAACCTATCTTTTTCTATCTACATAAACTTTTGAGTTTCAGTATACATGCTATGGAAGCATTGGGAACTTTGCTGCAACCGGAGTTTGGTGCTTCTGTGGAATTTTACAAGTTTGTTTTTTGTTTATTGGTGCTAGTTAGTAGTCCTATCCTTGTTCATCCTGATGAGCATGGAGTTTGTGTATCTAACAAAGGAGTCATCAATTACTGGGATGCTTCGAGAAGCCAATGTATTCCTATTAGACACTTGGGTGGGGTAAGATTTGGTGATATGTGGGTAAAGGGGTGCATGTAGAAGATTTATTAGGTAGGTTAAATTGATGCCCACTCTTGAGAGTTCTAGAAGGCTTTGGTAGTGATTTTTTATGACATCAGTGTATGATAACTTAGTATTGTCAGTATGAGACTGATTTGTTTGTGTGGGTAGGAGTGAAACAGTTTGATATGGGATTTTGAGAGGGGTGCCATCAAGCTAGCTATGTATCTGCACCTCTTGCAGATGGAATATGGTAGGTTAAGCAAGAGTTATTTTTTAGAAAGCAAACATGAGGCAGTTTTTACAAATCCTTAGAATGTTAAGTGCTAGAAATCTGGCAATAGAAGGGGGGTTAGTCTGCTGTCTCTACATGTTGTCCTGTGCTATTTTATTTTTATTGGAACTTGAGGGGAGGCACACAAGGATAAACAGAAGATATACAGAAAAAAACAACACACTAAGCCAGCACTAGTCAGCAATGTTCCATCCAAGCACATAGACCCCAGACCGGAATAGAAACAGCAACCCATGAGATTGATGATGAAGAATTTTTGGGGCACTCCAGTGGTGTAGAAGGATATATCCCTAACTGCATTCCAGCTGACATGAGTTTGAGCAGTGGCTTGGGTGACTGATGTAGCAGCAGAGAGGGATGGCACTCACTGAAATACTCCCTAAGAGGAGGCATGGTCCAAAGATGGGAATTGCCCTCAGGTGACGTCAATAAAAATGGATGGTCAGGAAAGAGAGTGGGTAGAGCATAAAACAAACCTATTTCTGGATGGAAGAACAGTTAAGCTGAGTCCCCCCTGGGTACCCTTAGCATCCATGACCAGGCACAGCAATATCATAGTAAGTCCAGGTAGCAGGATGGTTAGCAGACCCAGCATAGATGTGGAGTACTGGGTGTTTGAACAGTAAACATGAGGTCCAAGGAGACAAGAAAAAAAAGGATAAAGGATTTTTGCAGTAAAGGCTTAGCGAAAACTTCACTTGTGCATTGTAACTATTGCTACCATGGTGATGTGCTTAGCATAACTGAGTGAAGCTGATATCAGTATAAAGTTGATAGTAAAAAGCAAAGAACAATGGAAAAACAGCTGAAATTTTCAATAGCCAATGCTGGGCTAACTAAAAATAGCAGAAATCAATGTACTCTTACTATATAAATCACTACTGGTAAAAAATGGCTCCCACTTCCGCCCAAACAAAACTAGGTGCTAGCAGTACAAACAGTGAAATAAGTGAAAATATTTAGTTAAAACAACAGACGTTTGGCAGGATTAGCTAAACAGATTTAAATACAGTGCAAATAAAGCAAAATGATACAAAAAAAAAAAAAAACTTCCCTGAGTTAGATATGAGAGATCACATGTTCAAAGCAGTTTTTACATCTCAAACAGAAGCAAACAAGTGCAGCTCTCTAAAGCATTTATTTAGAAGACTGCAATAATGTACAGTTGATATCAGTATAAAGCGGACAGTAAAAATAAAAACAATGAAGATACTTTTGAAAATTCAGTCAACTAGTTCTAGGCTACCCAGAAATAGCAGCAATCAATGTCCTCTTACTCTCACTTGTCTCATAACATCCTGCAAGCACTCTTCCAGTCTTAGAACCCTTTGTTTTTGATTTAATATTGGTCTATCTAATTCATTTTATAGGATCTAGGATCATAAGAAGTTACTAGGATAATGGCCCTAGGGCCCTTACAAGCCTAGCAAAGTTCTACCCTTATTTCCACGACCAGTACCTACTGGCCCTGACTAAGAGAGACCCAGATGGAACCCCTGGGGTGAATTTATGGCTACCCATCCAATGTCCAGATTGCGTTTGAAGAGGGCCAATGAGGTGCTCTGCTTGACATGAAGTATGAGTCTGTTCCAATGGTGTGGTAACCTCTGGGAGAGATACCTGTCCCTCCAGCAGGTTCTATTAATGTCACATACCAGGTTAAAGTCTAGAGTGAGTGACCCACGTACTGTTTGACTTATGGAGATACAGTATGTCCAAAAAAGCAGGGTTAGATATTGCCTTGTATGCAAGGCAGAGACAACCTCTAAGTAGTCTGTATGAAACAATAAATTGACAGTGATTTCAAACAATCCACATAGGATACAGAAGGCCTTGAATTTTTCTTGTGAGAATCCTTTGTGGTCTCTCCAATTACTGCAAGGGTTTGGAAAGGTAAATACCAAAAGGGGCATTGTACTCAGTTATTGGCCTGATGAGGGAAGAGTACGGGGAGGTTATAACTTCTTTTTTCTGGAGGCAATGCCCTTACTTTGAGATGAGTCACATAGAATGCCCTTCTTACCATTGCAGGGACATGGTGGTCAAAGGTAAGTTTGCTGTCAACCTGTGTGCACAGGTATCTCACCACTGAGTGTGTACTTAAAGTGTTGCTATTGATTTGATAGTTAGCAGGAACATCACCCTTACTGAAAGGGATGATAATACACTTTTTTTTTTGGCATTGAATTTAAGGCCATGCCTTTGGCACCAATCATTTGTTTGTGTAAGACCCACTTGTAAGATGTTGACATCATTTGCAGATTCTATGACTGCTCCCAATATGCAGTCATCAGCAAACTTTGTCAGTCACAGACCTTTAGTTTCTGCTTGTACTTCAGAGAAATTGATTCTAAACAATAGAGGTCCCAGGACTGATCCCTGTGGATTACCACTGGTTACAGTTCTGCTGTTGGAGGTGGATTCCACTATTTTGACTATATGGGTTCTAGCAGTGTGCCAATTAGCGAAGTATCTAATGATATAAGGATTGATACCTAGCTGGGTGAGTTAGGCAATGATGCACACAACCCCCAAATTATATTTTTGTAAACATTCATAAATTTTCTTATCTTGAAAACTATTCACCCTTGACATATGTTGTTAGAACATTTTTATTAACCAGACATACACTTTCCTATGACAATAAGAAATTTGTCTATAACTGCATGTTTATTGAGATATTTACAAAAATATGTTAAATATGTTTAATTGTTATAAGTACCAATGCAAATAATACTGGATATCTCTCAAAATGTGCTGGATATCCCTCAAAATGTACAAGTTACAGTGCAGATATTAACAACAGTTTTCTTCAGCAACATCTAAGGTTTCACCTAATGTCATTCAACAGTTTGTAAGTCACTTGTTTTCTGAAGTATTAAGTACATATGGGAATATTGCTTATTTTAATAATTACTAACAAACATCTAACATTATTTCTAGTATAGTGTTAAGTAAACCAGCATTTTCAGTGAATTGTAATGTCTCCCACACTGACATGTCACATCATACATCTCAATAAAATGTACATCTCTCAGTTATGAAAATATGACCATAAGTAGGAAAATATGAATAATAAGTAGCAAACAAAGATCGATTTTCTGCTGCAGGACATCCTAGACTCAGTAGCGGCTGGTAACTTCAAATCAAAGGGGGTCTGCAGGAGACAGCTGAATGGGTGGGGCCAATGGGAAGGGATGTGGCCAACTAAAAAGGGGCAGAGCTATGCTCAAAACCACAAAAACTGGGACTTTAAAGGAGTACCGCACCCACAGACTCAAAAAACATGTTTAAAACATCATGGCATTATGTTTCCTACACATTAGCAGCACTCTGGGATTATTTACAGGAAATTAAATATTTTTATATGTAATTCCAGACTCTGACCACCTGGAGGCTGGCATATTGACGTGGTTTGGATAAATCAGTTTGCCATCCAGTATCCAAGAAATCATTGTTTGGCTCAAAAATGTTACATCATGCAGGCCTCCGTTTGCCTAAAGTTCCTGTCATTTCATAGATGTTGCATGTGTACAAAGTACTGAGTAAAATAGAACAGTGAAAGTAACATTCCCTGCTGCTGTATGACTACTTACAACAGAAACATTGCAAATGCCACAGAACACACTCAAAGTGCTGTTTACTGCTGCCTTTTAGTGCTGTTTACTGCTGCCTTTTTTTCAAATTTAGTTTAAACGGCACTAATTTGTGAGACAATGAATTCCAGCCCATTTACGTCTCCCCTCCCCCATAACACTTAGCTTCCCTAGCTGTCAAAGTCCTGAGGGTAAATTGACCTGGTAATTCCATTGTTTGGCAGATCTCAGCAGGGTGCTTGACTCATGTAATTTAATCTTTGCTCTAGCATTTCCTTTGTTAGAGGGGACATTTTTTTGCTGCACTATAGCCATGGCCTTAGTTGACTGCGATCATATCCAGTAAGGTCTTGCACCAAGGAGCTAAAGAATAAAACATTTATACTATTAACCAGTTTAGATCTTTATTGATTTAAGTGTTAAGGTATCACTTCATGCTTTCACCTCGTTAAAAATTGAGATTTACATGTGCAAAGTGTGTTGGTATGCAATGTTTGCCTTCATATGTTTTTACTCCACTGGTTGTTTTGCAAAAAAATAAAAAACTTTTGCAGTGTCCCTGGATTTGTCTTTGTACATACAAACCACATTGCTATATTTCCCCATCCTTTTTCTTGTGTCCAGAAGTCATTTATGACAAAGTAAATTTTTTATTGATTTTTTTTTTAAAATAATGGACATCAAGGTTAACTTACCTTGAATCAGATAATGGATGCCACTGCAAAGAATCACTGTTTAAATATTTGTGCATAGACAAAATTCCTTACTAAATCTATTTGCCAGCCTCCAGTTCAATTGGTGCTATGGCTTTAATATACTGGTGTGTTTGCTCATGCCTTCCAAATATCTCCACCATTACATACCAGTTTTGCAGTGTAGTAACCACCCAACATGCCCATACACCTTTAGCCATCAATATGCAGCTACTCCTGTTCATGTGAGTCATAGCAGGCCTTAGGCATAGGCCAACTAGGCTTCCGCCTAGGGCGCCGGTCTAGCAAGGGCACTTTTCCAGTATTTATTTGGTATAGGTAGACCAGGATGGGGCACCATGTAGTGTGGTGGGGGGCGCCGTGGAGCCCTTTTGCCTAGGGCACCAGATGACCTAGGGCCGCTCCTGATGTGAGTATGTGAATTCATTTTTGGACTTAAGGTGTGGAAGCTGCACTAAATAATTCTAGGTGCTTGTTCAGGTTTCACATGGTGCTTGCTTAGAGCTACTCTCATGTTAAGCCACTATGAATATGTTGCACTGCCACCTCTGATACCAGGGTAATGTTTTAATTTTTTTATTTCCGCACTGCACACTAGCAGCATCTTGTGCAAATACAACAGAGAAGTATGCAAGCGATACACCAAGTAAGCATCATTTGTCATGCAGAATGTACAAGTATGCATACCAAATTTCTGTGTTTCCAAACAGTGGTGTTCCTACACTACTACTGAATAAAATGAACAGCACTCAGGCTGGGGGAAGGACAAGGGAGCCATGACATCACAGAATGGGTGGGTCTTATTATTTTAGTTAGAATCAGATGACGGCTGTGGTGATGTCACTTTGGGGGAGGGAACTAATTAAAAAAAAAAAGAAAAAGTACCTGCACTGCCTGGCCTCGATGATGTCAGTAATTGGGCAACTCCAGCAAGCTTTATTCAAACGTGAGAGAATCATTTTGTAAATGAAACCATCACGGTATGAGAAGGTAGGCTTCTGTTACAGAAGTAAGGGGAATTATAAACATTTTAAATGCTTTATTGTTGCTTTACAGAAGACAATGTAAATAGGGAGGAAAAGGGCTGTTAAGTTGAGGAATACATTAGAGAAACCTGTTGTACTCCTTTAATTAAATACGCTGCCCTGGATGCCAAACAGTCATTATGAGAGTCCAATCAAGACAAAATGAAATGGAGAAGAAAAAAAATATTACAATGCATTGGCTACTTATGACAGCTTACTTAATATCTAGATGGAAACAAAAAGGTTGTGAGGCATGAAAATATAAATTACTTTTTACATACATTACTGGAATGGCAGTTGAAATAAAGTATAAAAAACAAGGAGCACTCAACTCAAACCACTTCTCCTTGAACTGCACTTCTAATTATAATTTATAGTCAGCTTTATAAATGTACCAAGTAACATGCTGAATGTAGCAATCTCTGTGATACTGATTACCCCCACTTATAAAAATGTTTCTTATCCAAAAAGACATGCTGTGGTGCTGCCTGACAACAACTATCTACTTGTTTCATGGGGAATACATGATCAAAGTAAAAAATGAACAGCAAGCAAGAAACAAGCTCAAGATAAATTGCTTAAAGCATTACTGCACAGGTTATGAACCACACATGATAGATTGACATTCTGTTTGGTTTACGGGTAAAGCCTGCAAAGATGACTGCAAGTCTCCAACAAATGTAACGAGCTTCTGAAAATACTGCAATCCTGTCCTTTATTACAAATTCGGTCTTATGCATTTCAATACCTAAGCCTTATATGTTATCTAGCTATGTAAATATTTTCTGCATGGCAACAACATAAAGGTTTTCAATGTTGGTAATTCTTTAATAGTTTGCTTATTAAAGCTTACTTGCATCTTACAATCTCAGACAAGATTACCTGATGGTCATTAAAGCATTGCTACTTAAACACAGAACAACATGCACTACAACAACATGCATTTCCTGAATAATAAGAAGCATAAATCAACAGTATAAAAATATGACAGAAAACCAGAGCATTCTGCAAAATCAAGGATAGATGAAAAGCCACTGTAATACTTATGTCTACCTTGGATGGGGGGGAGGGGGGGGATACTTTCACATTTACACTGCATAACTGCTCCTTGCCTTGCTTGGACACATCCTGAGTCACTACATGGGGGATTGGGTTACAACAAGTATGTCACAATTTGAAATGCCTCTGGCTGACGGTGATGGCCCTGACATATTTGTCATACCTCTCAACCTCAGAGCAAGAAATCTGGACAAAGCCATAAATAGAAGTGGAACAAAGGTCCAACTATAAGAACAATTTTAAAATATTGTTCTTATAAACTTGGAAAGATAATAGAATAGCAGGTCTTGCATTAGTATGAATTTTCTGAAGAGTATGAAATCTGAAACTCAAATATCTGTAATTATTTGCAAACTTCAATGTTTAATGATTTGCGTGAAAACCACAATTGTATGAAAAACAGACCAAAAATGTGATGCAAAAATATAAAATAGCCACAAAATACAGTTGGGAACCTGCCAAAAAAGTGACACTTGTTTAATATTAGTACTGTTAAGTTGTGCACCTGACAAAATAAGATAATCTATCTGTACCTCTGATCATTACAATTAATTATTAATCGTAAACCCTCCATGTTTCTTCCAAAATTGCCATTTTGCAGAGGGATTATTAGGGGGAGAGCAACATTTTGAGCCAAACTCCGGGACAGTTGAGAGGTTTGAATATACCTAATTCTATAAAGTGATTTATTTGCACATACCTCTCAACCGCTTCAGGAAATCTGGACAAGGCCAAATATATTGGGGAAACAAACAAACAGTACATTTATTTTCATGACTTTTTATGATGAATTTATATACTATTGATGATATTTATTCATATACATATTCTTTATGTAATTTGTTCATGCTATGTAGTATTGAATGTTTACAATGATATTTTCTTTTTATATTATTCATGCTATTAGTTTTTAGAAGTGAGATCACTTTAAATCCAGCTACTTATCAGTGATGGGTTAGTGAGTAAAGGAACTGCTATTTAACTGTGGTAACATATTTATTGTTAACAGTCTGATGAAGCATTTGGATAAATGTGAAAGCGCTAACTGAGTTGAATCCATTTTATTTGTTTTTATGTCAGCTCTTTTTTCCCATTAAATGGTTCACTTTTATAGTCGTGGTGTGCCTCGGAGAGTTTTGTTTTGGATATATATTTTTGTGCTTTATTTGGGGAACTGTACCCTTGGCAGTGGTTTTGTTTTTCTTATTTTGAGTAAAAAAAATTGCTGTTGTATAAACTTAGATATTTGATAGAATAATAGGTCTTGCTTTAGCATGCATTTTCCTGAAGGGTATGAAGTCTAAACTCAACGTCTGTCATTATTAAGTGACGTCATTCTTAAATGATTTGGCAGAAAACCACAAATTTTATGAGGAACAAACCAAAAATAATAATTAAAAATCTATTCATTCTGTGAAAATCCGAACAGTTGAGAGGTATAGTTTAGCTGGGATAATTGTGCGGCAGAAATCCTACACGATGGACTTAGTTCCCTAGGTGTGGACAATAAGTAGCCCCCCCCAAAAAAAAATGAAGATCTAAGAGAAGTGATTGCTTCAATCTGGCTTCATCACTTTCAGTAGCATTCAGACTCAGTGAAAATATTCATTTACAAAAGAAGTTTGTGCTTGTAGGCAGTTAATTTAACTGATTCCTAATCAAACACATCCAACCAAGAACTGGGAGGGGAAGTACCTGAGCTGATCAGATAATCAATAAACACCTTCCTGATTTGTATTAAATTATATTCCTTGTATAATACAGTATAGTTGTTAAAGGGTGGTTTAAATGTATTGTTCTGAACATTTTTCCAGTAAACAATGAAACAAAATACATGCACCAATAATGAGAAAACTGCCCAATTAAGAACATTTCCATCATAAAAGTCTACTCAAACTTCTACAGTCTGCCAGTATCAGTAAATATGCACAGTCTCTGCAGAAGTAAATAATCCACATTAAAGAGAGCTGCAACTAATTAAGAGGTTGATGCTAGCAAACAACTTTATATTTCATTGTTTCAGATACAAATAAAGTGCCTGTTGCCCTTGAGGAATAAATTGCCTATGTTCCATTAAAAAATGATAAGCTAGTAATATTGCAATAGGGAATGGATAGCAAACTGATAACAGGTCATATTTACTAGGTATCTCTGCTAAAAAGGACATTTTCAGGACTGCAGCATCCACCCCCTTTAAAAGTACAACATAGTACAGTATCAGTAATGCATCTAAATACTGTGGGAGTAAAACCCAGAGCCTTCTGCATTAAAAGCAAGTATTCAGCCTGTTATTCTATTAACAATGCAAGCAGACCCAGCATAAGCAGCACTAAACTTCTCTTCCCCTGAAACTCTAAGCTCCTTGTAAAATCCATTCGACACTCAACTGTATGTCTCAACTTTGCAGCACAAGAAATATGAAAAAAGCCAGCATTTACTGGGGGGGGGGCAAAATCCCAAAAATAGAGACACATTAAACATTGCTTGTATAATCTTGGGAAGTTGCTAGAATAAAATGTTATATTACCACCATGCATTTTTACTGCCAAGACTTGAACCCAGGACCCTGTGCACTACAGTCAGAGCAACATAGCACTATGCGATATAAGTTGTTTCTTGAAAGATGTGAAGACTAAAACTTAAATGGCTATCATTTAGTGAATTAGGTTCTCACCATAGCTGTCAACCTCTTAGCACAAGACACCTGGACAAAGCCAATAATGGAGAATATAGCCCCCAAACATATTCAGTAAATACAGTTCTGACCATAGTTCCCAACCTCTGAGCACAAAAACCTGGACCAAGCCAATAATGAGGGAATACTGACCCAAAATAGGGACACAATTCAAATATTGATCTTGTAAACTTAGAAAATTGCTTGAAAAAAAGGTTGTGTAATGTTACCGTGTATTTTCTGAAGAATATGAAGTCTGAAATTCAAATGCCTGTCATTACTTATTACAAAAATCCAGAAAACCACAGATTTTATGAGTAAGAGAACAGACCAAGAACAAAAATATGATACAGATATCTGCAGTGGTGGTTGGTAGGGAATTCAGGCTCTTGCTACCTGTATCCAAGATACAGGGTTTGAGTTTGAGCCTGAGAAACTCTAGCCAGCAGGAATATGGAATTGGGGCATTACACAGACACATGTACAGTATATATTCCCTTGCACTGAGATTACAGAGGTCTTTAGTTCTAATGGACTAGCCACGACATATCTCAGTGAAAGAAGGACATTTTGTTTTAACTGTGCTTTTTAAGTGTACCTGCTAGGGACTCCCTGGGGATCCTTCATGGTATTGCTTTATAATTTGTTAAGAAAATTGGAATACTTTGTTGCTATCATATCTTTTACTTAAATACTGTTTTTATTGTATCCTTTAAGGTGTACATATACAGCTCAGCTAGCCCATATGCTCATAGCCAAAGAGGAATTATCTTTTGATATCTCATGTATTTGGCAAACACACAGTTACTGTCAGTTGAATATGTATATATATATATATATATATATATATATATATATATATATATATATATATATGTATTTATACAGGTTTGTTTGTTTATCTAGATAGTGCACTGATCTCAGTGGAGCAGTTTCAGGTTTAGCCCAGTTTAATTAAATCAGAGTAATATAGGAGTATTAAACAGAAATTAATAATCACAGTGATACATGAGGAGTAAAAGCAAAGCAAGATATCAAAAACGCAATAACAGTAGTGCAAGAGTAACAGACACACACACACACACACACACACACACACACACACACACACACACATACACACACACACAGTATATATTCCCTTGCAGTAAACTCGCGTCTGAGAAAACCATGCTTGTAGCTGTTAATTACAGCAGCGAGAACAAAACATCAGTTCCCCTTGCAGCTGCTAAGTTCCGAGATTACAGAAGTCCATGAGAACACACACACATGGGACCAAGAAAACCATGCTTGCAGTGAGTAAAAATATCAGTTCCCCCTTGCAGCTCCGGACTCCTTAGATTACAAAAGTCTGTGACAACACAAACACACTAGTGTTAGTTACCTATCAGTTCCCCCTTGCAGCTGCTAAGTCCTGAGAAGTCCGTGAGAACACACACACACCAGCATTAGTTACCTATCAGTTTCTCCTTACAGCTGCTGAGTCCTGAGATTACAGAAGTCTGTGAGAACACACAGCAGCATTAGTTATCTGGAAGCAGCAAAGTCCGGAGGTTGTAACAAGCAGTTAGTTTAGTTACCTGCAAAGTCCTGAGACCTGCAAAAGTCCAGTTGTTTAGGGGTCTATATTAGAACATCGAAGTTTCACAACTTCGAATGTTCTAATATCGACCCCTATTCAGTGAACACTGAAAATAGTGAATTGACAGAAAACCAAATTTTTTCCTTGGGAAAGAATTTGGTTGTCCATTTCTGTTGCTTCGCTATTTTCAGCATTGTGGTGGAAAGTTACGAGTCTGGTTCAGGTAAGTGGGCGATTGGGTGCAGGTTAGGTGAGTTAGGGTTAGGGCGTGGGTTAGGTATGTGTGCGATTGTATGGACGTAAGGGTTAGGGCAGGTTAGGTGAGTTAGGGTTAGGGAGCAGGTCAGGTAAGTGTGCAATTGTGTGGATGTGAGGCTTAGGGTGGGTTAGGTGAGTTAGAGTTAGGGCATGGGTCAGGTAAGTGTGCGATTGTGTGGACATGAGGGTTAGGGCAGGGTAGGTGAGTTAGGGTTAGGGCGCGGGTGAGGTGAGTGTGCGATAGTGACGGGACTTAGGGTTAGGGTTTAGGTTAAGGTAAGTGGATAGTTAGTGATGTTTGTACAGTTCAGTGTAGGGTTAGCTGTAAGATTTTAGGTGTATGTGTGTGGATTGCTGTTTGTTTGGTGTGTTTGTATTGTGTGTATGTGTTTCGGAACAGCAAATTTTTTCCCTAGGAAAAAATTCTCTGTTCTGCATGTTCGATGTTGTCAGCGTTCGCTGAATAGGGGTCGATATTACAACATTCAAAGTTGTGAAACTTCGATGTTCTAATATAGACCCATAGTTTAGTTATGTGCAAAGTCCTGAGACCTGTAAATGTCCGATTGCAGTAATGAGACAAGATGAGCCTGGGTCCAAGAAAACCATGTTTGCAACAGCTAATTAAACCAGCAAGAAAAAAAACATCAGTTCCCCCCTTGCAGCTGCTGAGTCCCAAGATTACAGCAGCAGTAGTGAGACAAACAAAATCCTGAGACCTGTCTGATTGCAGTAGTGAGACGAGCCTGGGTCCAAGAAAATGCTTGCAGCTGCTAATTACAGCAGTGAGAAAAAACATCAGTTCCTTCTTGCAGCTGCTGAGTCCCTGGATTGCAGCAGTAGTGAGAGAAACAAAAAGTCTGGGTCTGAGAGTGTGTCAAATATGAGCCAGGAGCCAATCAGTTGCTATCTAGACTGCACATGTTGCAGTCCATTCTCCTTCCAGTCTGTGCAGTTTTTAACCACATAGACTTCTGGGCATTTAGACTGATGCCTTCTTTTTGTAATCCAGACTGGTTAGATGGCAGTTCGGATAGGAGTTCCAGTTCCAAGACTTTTCATTTTACAGCTGTAGTTTTCTGTTCTTTTCATTACAGCTGAGGGGGGGGGGGCTGCAGTCCTGCAGTCCAATAGCATGAGTCGCCCCTGCCTAGACTAACAATCTCAGTGTAATTTTGTTAATAACTCCTTGCCCTTTTTAATACTGTCTAATATTAGCTGGCAAATCTCTTAGACAAAGCCGGACCCAAAACAGCTCTGGACACCATAAGGTTGTAAGGGTGTGGACTGTATACACAAAAGTGTTTTAGGCTTGGGTAAGTTAAATTTGGATTTATCAAAATTGGTTAAGTTTCTCACAAAGTTAAAGTATAGGGGTTTGGAGGAGGGGCTTGGGGCATCCTCTGTTGATGTAGGTGAGGTGATGATTGCTGAGACAGTCTGGGATAGTTCTGCTAGCTTACTTTTTACAGCATTGCTTGAGAGTATGCAGTCTAGTATGGATGTTTTTTTGGATGCTTTTCCAAATTGGGTTGGTCACTGGATTAGCTGAGTGAAATGATAAGAGTTTTAAATTATGGGGGATAGAGTTAGGTTGGTTAGAGATTTAATCTATGTTAAGCTCACTGAGTATGATGGTTTCTTGGTTGAAAGTAGATGATAAACAGCTAAGTATGTGTTTGGCAGTCTTGGAATTTTTTTTGGGTTGCGGGTTGTAGGCAGCTACAATAACTATGGATTTCTGATTGTTTAGGTGGAGTTTGGCGAGTAGTATTTCTTCAGTGCTGTATTATTATAGGTTCATAGGTTGGTACTAGGCCCCAGGGTCTATATAAGCCATAACAATTCCCTGGATATTTCTTCCCACAATATTTACTTCCCTGAACCCATGTGTAGCAGGTGACTGACGTGATCCCTGGGGTGAATTTCCTATCTTCCATCCAATCGTCAAGGTTCCTTTTGAAGAGGGCCAAGGAGGTACTCTTTTTGACATGTATGGGCAGTCTATTCCAGCGTATGGGGAGTCTTGAGGTCAAGAACCTATCCCTCCAGCATGTTCTATTTATTGTGATGACAAGGTTTAGATCCCTGGAGCATGTGGCTCTGAGGGATTGGGATGTCTTTAAGTGGAGCATGTCCAACAGCTCAGGGTTTGACATGGCCTTGTTCGTTAAGCAGAGATCGCCTCTGAGTAGATGATATGCCACAAAGTATAGCTGGAGTTTTTTTAGATGGTCAGCATATGGCATCTGCCTTAGGCCTGTGATTCTTTTAGTGAGGTATTTCTGCGGCCTTTCCAGCTGGTGCAGATGTCTTGTGAGGTACATACCAAATGGGGCATTGTACTCTATAATGGGTCTAATGAGGGATGAGTACAGTGGGACAATGACCTCTTTTTTTTCTGGATGAAAAGCCCTTAGTGATGAGGTGTGCCAAATAGAAGGATTTCCTGACTGTTGTGGTGATGTGGTTATTGAAGGTGAGACCACGGTCCACCTGTGTCCCTAAGTCTCTCATCACACTTTCAGTGTTTAGTGTACTTCCACCTATGTGGTAATTCATGGGTACATTTTTTTCCCAAAGTGAATAACTATACATTTCTTGGCATTAAGCTTGAGCTCATGGCTCTGGCACTAAGCATCTGTTTCTGTAAGGCACTTTTGTAGAATATCCACATCATTTGGAGATTCAATAATGGCTCTCATTTTGCAGTCATCTGTGAAATTTGTTAGCCAGAGTCCCTTAGTGTTGGCCTGTACTTCAGAGAAGTAGATGCCAAACAAGAGCAGTTCCAGGACTGAACCCTGAGGTACTCCACTTGTCAATTGTCTGGAGCTGGATTTGGAGTCAGCTACTTTTACAATCTGGGTTCTGTTAGTAAGCCAGTTGGCAACCCATTGAGTGATGTAGGGATTTATGCCCAGCTTAGTAAGTTTATCTACGATTTCAGATGGTGTCAAAAGCCTTGGGGAGGTCCAGATAGGCTGTGTGGACCACCTTACCCTCGTCCACAGCTCTGGAGACTGATTCAAAGAAGTCAATCAGATTCAGGAGACAAGATTGACCCTTCACAAACCCAAACTGGGTGGGGTCCAGTGTTTGAAGGTTGCCAATGTCTTTGTTTATAAGTTCCATGATAATGCATTCTATGCCCTTGCAGATCAGGCTCATCAGACTATGGAATAGTTGTGAGGTGGGTATGGATTTGTAAGATAGCTTGAAAGATGAAGGCCACATCCCCAACCTGTTTACTATTTTGTCTTTGTTAATGATTGTGTAACTGGGAGGAATGATTTCTTCATCTTTAATTTCAGGGCTTAACCAGGTTTCAGTGATAACTAGGATGTGGGGTTGATAGAATTCAATCCACACATGAAGTTCTAATATCATATTGCAGATGCTTCAGGCATTGAGGTTATATAAATTTTTACGATGGAGGAAGAAACTGTGATTGGTTGTGTTTTACAGGATTGTTGAGAAGGAGAGTATTCAAGCAAGGGGTTTGAGTTGGGTTTGTTTAGGTAGGGCTAATGTTGGTCCAGAGTTGGGATGTACATCTCAAATATCTATAAGTTTATTGGGGTAGGTGTTGGAGCTTTTGAGGTTATGGATAAGTAGTTTTGGTATTATTTTGCACTGAAGTGCAGGATTTTTTATTGGGTGTAGGTTAGTAATGCACATTTCTTGAGTAGGATTTTGTTGGTGCTTTAGAGGACTGACCAAATTTATGAGTTGTATCTGTGGACAGGTGGTAAGTAGGTTTTTGTAGAGGACTTGGATTGAGTGTAGGTAGGGCAATATTCATAAGTAGTTTATTGGCTTACTATAGTTAAAGTTCCTATTAAGGGAAGTAGACATATATACATGATGGGAGATATGAAGTAGTTGTACAGAAGAGTATGTAAAGGAAATGGGAGGAAGAAAACTACAAAAGATTAGGGTGAACCGATTGTATAGGGGGTTGATAAGAAAAGAATGGGGGAAAAGATTGCTGTTTTCAGATTTGCAATTAATTGATTATTATGTTTTAATTGTTTGAATATGTTAGCTGGTATGTGTAGTGAGGTGTGTTGTGATATGTTTTGACCAATACAGTTTATGATGTGGGGATGAGAAGGGTCAGATGATATGCTTTGTTCAATAGGTTTAATGATATGGAGGGGTGGGGAGTGTAGGTTGAGTGGAGTGGGGGTTAGTCCATAGAGAAGACAGTAAGGTCATGAGCTATAGTAAGGGGAGAGCTCCAAATTAGTGCCCTGTGTAGTTGGATAGCGAGTGATATGGTTTTAAGCAGGTAATACAATTGTGATGGATAGTGTTGGGTAGGGGAATGTGCAGAAATTATCCTTATATGCTGTGTCTTTAAGCATGTTTGTGATGTCATTAAAAAATGGGAAGAGAGTAGTGGGATTAAATTTGT